>NW_021189437.1:0-2836 GCF_002162155.2 Triticum dicoccoides | reverse complement strand
TCTCTCTCTCTCTCTCTCTCTCTCTCTCTCTATTTGTTTCCTTGTGTTTCTGCGCTCCCAGATTCTGGCTTTTCACTATTTCTTAAATTCCCGGAGATCCGTAGCTCCGATTGGGCTGAAATTTTAACACATTTTTTATCCAGATATTAGCTTTCTTGCACCAGAAGAAGGGTGCCAACCGCCTTACAGAGTGGCCACAAGGACCTGGGGTGTGCCCTCCGTCCTTGTGGGCCCCTCGGGCATTGTCTCGCGTTGAATCTTTTTCCCAAAAATCACATATATTCCAAAAGAAATCTCCGTAAGTTTTTATCCCGTTTGGACTCCGTTTGATATGGATTTTCTGTGAAACAAAAAACATTCAACAAACAGGAACTGGCACCGGGCACTAGATCAGTATGTTGGTCCAAGAAAATCATATAAATTGTTGCCAAAAGTATATAAAATTTGTAGAATATTGACATGGAATGATTAAAAATTATAGATACGACGGAGACATATCAACATCCCCAAGCTTAATTCCTGCTCATTCTCGAGTAGGTAAATGATAAAAAAGATAATTTTTTATGTGGAATGCTACCTAGCATAATCTTGATCATATAATCTAATCATGGCATGAATATTAAGACACGAGTGATTCAAAGCAATAGTCTATCATTTGACATTAAGAAAATAATACTTCAAGCATACTAATAAAGCAATCATGTCTTTGTCAAAATAACATGGCCAAATAAAGTTATCCCTACAAAATCATATAGTCTGGCTATGCTCCATCTTCATCACACAAAGTATTTCATCATGCACAACCCCGATGACAAGCCAAGCAATTGTTTCATACTTTTAATGTTCTCAAGCCTTTTCAACTTTCACACGATACATGAGCGTGAGCCATGGATATAGCACTATAGGTGGAATAGAATATGATGGTGGAGGTTGTGTGGAGAAGACAAAAAGGAAGAAAGTTTCACATCGACATGGCTAATCAACAGGCTATGGAGATTCCCATCAATTGATGTCAATGTGAGGAGTAGGTATTGCCATGCAACAGATGCACTAGAGCTATAAGTGTATAAAAGCTCGAACTAAAAACTTAGTGGGTGTGCATCCAACTTGCTTGCTCATGAAGACCTCGGGCATTTGAGGAGGCCCGTCATCGGAATATACAAGCCAAGTTCTATAATTAAAATTCCCACTAGTATATGAAAGTGATAACTCAAGAGACTCTCTATATGAAGAACATGGTGCTACTCTGAAGCATAAGTATGGTAAAAGGATAGTAGCATTGTCCCTTCTCAAAGATATCAAAAAACGGACAAGCCACGAAAATATCATGCTAGCTATCTTACGATCATGCAAAGAAATATGACAATGAACGCTCAAGTCATGCATGTATACGATGATGATAGAAGTTGCATGGAAATATATCTCGGAATGGCTATGGAAATGCCATCATAGGTAGGTATGGTGGCTGTTTTGAGGAAGATATAAGGAGGCTTATGTGTGATAGAGCATATCGTATCACGGGGTTTGGATACACCGGCGAAGTTTGCACCAACTCTCGAGGTGAGAAAGGGCAATGCACGGTACCGAAGAGGCTAGTAATGATGGAAGGGTGAGAGTGCGTATAATCCATGGACTCAATTGTAACTTAGCAGAAACAGTATGGAAAAGTTCATAGGCATTGGATCGGTGACTTGTTGGATGATATTCATCATGTGACAGTTATAACCTAGGGCTATTCGGCACTAGCTCCTGTTCATCAATATAATGTAGGCATGTATTCCGTAAATAGTCAGACGTGCTTTATTAAAAGAACCTGCATGACATCTTTTGTCCTACCCTCCCGTGGCAGCGGGGTCCATATTGGAAACTAAGGGACATTAAGGCATCCTTTTAATAGAGAACCGGAACAAAGCATTAACACATAGTGAATACATGAACTCCTCAAACTACGGTAATCACTGGAAGAAGTCCCGATTATTGTCACTCCGGGGTTACTGGATCATAACACGTGGTAGGTGACTATAACTTGCAAGATCAGATCTAGGTGAGAAGCATTAAGCATGGAAAAGTCATAGCAACATCAATCTGAGAACATAGTGGATACTAGGGATCAAGCCCTAACAAAACTAACTCGATTACATGATGAATCTCATCCAACTCCTCACCGACCAGCGAGCCTACGAAGGAATTACTCACTCCTAGTGGGGAGCATCATGGAATTGGCGATGGAGAAGGGTTAGTATGACGAAGAACGAAGACCCCCCTCTCCGAAGCCCCAAACGGACCCCAGATCTGCCCTCCCGAGGAAGGATAAGGCTTTGCGGCGGCTCCGTCTCGTGGATCGTGATAATTCTTTCTCCCTGATTTTTTTCTCCAAAAATAGGATTTTATAGCGTTGGTTTCAGGGTCAGCAAGGCCACAAGGTGGGGACAACCCACCTGGGCGCGCCAGGAGAGGGGGCGCGGCTTGGTGGGTTGTGCCCACCTAGGTGCCCCTCCCTGACAGGTCTTGGCTCCAGAAATTCTTATTATTGATATAAAAAATCCTCGCAAAGTTTCATTCCATTCCGAGAACTTTTATTTCTACACAAAAACAACACCATGGTAGTTCTGCTAAAAACAACGTCAGTCCGGGGTTAGTTTCATTCAAATCATGCAAATTAGAGTCCAAAACAAGAGGAAAAGTGTTAGGAAAAGTAGATACGTTGGAGACGTATCAACTCCCCCAAGCTTAAACCTTTGCTTGTCCTCAAGCAATTCAGTTTATAAACTGAAAGTGAAGAAGAAATTTTATGAACTCTTTTGCTCTTGTTTGCATAAATAAGCTTAAACAGCAC
>NW_021189436.1:0-1525 GCF_002162155.2 Triticum dicoccoides | reverse complement strand
GATATGATGCATGATCATGACATGTCAATATGCTGTGGTTTGAGCTAATGCAACTAGCAGCAAGTTAAATAGAGTTGGTTTGAACCCTAGGTTCAAATTCAAATTCCATATGTGATTTCTTAAATGCCCTTCATATGATTTGTACTAAATAGCAGCTATAAGTTGTTCTATCATGCATGAAAATTGTACAGATAGATAGATTGGATTTTTCTGATCATTTTTCATATATAATTTGTTTCATTTGGAGTTACGGTTGATTTTATATGATTTTTAGAAGTTTTGGGCATTTTCTGGAATAATAAATCATTTTCTGATTTATTTTAAATTCCAGAAAACCTATACTGCATCAGTATGACCGCGCTATGACGTCAACAGGTCAACCAAGGTTGACTAGGATCAAACCTAACATTCGGGACCCACATGTCAGCTGCACAGTGATTTAACAGAGTTTAATTAACCTAATTAAATTGTTAGCCAGATTTATTAAACGGTAGGGCCCACCTGTCAGTGGCCCTAGGCATGGGTTAGCAGGGTCGTTAGGCCCTAATGACCGGCCACACCGGCGGTTTACCGCTGGTGGCCACTGGGCACGACGGAGACGCGCCAAAAGACCACGAAAGCGGCGGGGAAGGGCACCGGGGCGTAGCCCACGGTCGGGCGCATCCAGAGGAGGCCACGGGAGGGCGCGGGGAGGCTTGAGCTCGCTGGAAGCGAGCTTGTGGCGGCGGCCTGAGTGCGGCCTTGAGCGGCGCGGGGCTGTGAGGCACTTGGAGGCCGGAGGTGGTGTGCTACGGCTTCCTGGGTCCACCTGGAGCTCATCTATGAGCTCGGACGTGATGGAGTGAAGCAGAACAACGGCGGCGAAGAGGTCCGGCGGCAGCGAGCCTCGGCCACGGCGGGGATTGGGGCTAGAGCATGCAAACGCGAGGGGGAAGAAGAGGGGTTCGGGACAGGGGCTGACAGCGATTCCACAGGGTTGGTCAGTGGGCTCGGAGAGAGGCCGGAGCAAGCGGGGCGGCGATGGAGATCTCCGACGTCGGGAGGTTGAAGACGATGGCGATGGCGGCTCCACAGGGCGTCCGGAGATGCACGGCTTGACGGAGAAGACGAGGATGATGGCGCGGATCTCTTGGGCACGACGGAGGGGCGAGGCTGTGGCGGAGGGGCGAGGCACAAACCGGACGCGTTACCTCTCGGTAGCTAGATCCAAACCATGCACCCCCGCTGTTTAGACCCAAGTGGAGTAGCACCTAGACACATGACCTGTGACACTTGTGCCAGCACCCGAAGCATGTATCCCCGCCGTGTAGACTCATATGTGGCCATGTGTGCATGCATGTTGTGGTTCCAGCTGAGTGCGATGCACGGGACGGACCTTGGTTACTAGGTCTAACATCACGCGGCAACAAGATTTGATGCAAATGAAGGAACGGGCCCCGCACTCCCTTGAGAGGACGGACGCATTCCCACTCTGTGGCTTGATCTAGCATGGGATATGGCCACAATTGCCCACAGCCTACATGAG
>NW_021189435.1:0-902 GCF_002162155.2 Triticum dicoccoides | reverse complement strand
CAAGCGAATAATTTCACGAAAGAACAAATCAGCAACATTAACAGCATCATCGCTTTTATGACATGGTATAAAGTGTGCCATTTTCGAGAATCTATCCACGACAACAAATATGCTATCCCTCCCCTTCTTTGTTCGAGGTAAACCTAAAACAAAGTCCATAGATATATCCTCCCAAGGAACACTAGGTACAGGCAAAGGCATATATAAACCATGAGGATTGAGTCGTGACTTAGCTTTTTGACATGTAGTGCATCGAGCAATAAAACGCTCAACATCCCGTCTCATCTTTGGACAAAAGAAATGTGTAGCAAGTACGTCCTCCGTCTTCTTCACGCCAAAGTGTCCCATTAATCCTCCTCCATGCGCCTCCTGCAACAACAAAAGACGAACGGAGCTAGCTGGAATGCATAGCTTGTTAGCACGAAACACAAATCCATCGTTAACAACAAACTAGTTCCACATTCTTCCTTCTTTACAATTATGCATTACATCTTTAAAATCAGCATCATGCACATATTGATCTTTGATGGTCTCCAAACCAAATATTTTGAAGTCAAGTTGTGAAAGCATAGTATAGCGACGAGACAAAGCATCAGCAATAACATTTTCTTTTCCCTTCTTGTGTTTAATGACATAAGGGAAAGTCTCAATGAATTCAACCCATTTAGCATGTCTACGATTCAGTTTAGCTTGACTTTTAATATGTTTCAATGATTCATGATCAGAATGTATAACAAATTCTTTGGGCCATAAATAATGTTGCCATGTTTCTAAAGTCCGAACAAGAGCATATAATTCTTTATCATAAGTAGAATAATTCAGACTAGGCCCACTCAATTTTTCAGAAAAGTATGCAACAGGTTTGCCATCTTGTAATAACACACCTCCTAATCCAATTCCAC
>NW_021189434.1:0-1525 GCF_002162155.2 Triticum dicoccoides | reverse complement strand
GATATGATGCATGATCATGACATGTCAATATGCTGTGGTTTGAGCTAATGCAACTAGCAGCAAGTTAAATAGAGTTGGTTTGAACCCTAGGTTCAAATTCAAATTCCATATGTGATTTCTTAAATGCCCTTCATATGATTTGTACTAAATAGCAGCTATAAGTTGTTCTATCATGCATGAAAATTGTACAGATAGATAGATTGGATTTTTCTGATCATTTTTCATATATAATTTGTTTCATTTGGAGTTACGGTTGATTTTATATGATTTTTAGAAGTTTTGGGCATTTTCTGGAATAATAAATCATTTTCTGATTTATTTTAAATTCCAGAAAACCTATACTGCATCAGTATGACCGCGCTATGACGTCAACAGGTCAACCAAGGTTGACTAGGATCAAACCTAACATTCGGGACCCACATGTCAGCTGCACAGTGATTTAACAGAGTTTAATTAACCTAATTAAATTGTTAGCCAGATTTATTAAACGGTAGGGCCCACCTGTCAGTGGCCCTAGGCATGGGTTAGCAGGGTCGTTAGGCCCTAATGACCGGCCACACCGGCGGTTTACCGCTGGTGGCCACTGGGCACGACGGAGACGCGCCAAAAGACCACGAAAGCGGCGGGGAAGGGCACCGGGGCGTAGCCCACGGTCGGGCGCATCCAGAGGAGGCCACGGGAGGGCGCGGGGAGGCTTGAGCTCGCTGGAAGCGAGCTTGTGGCGGCGGCCTGAGTGCGGCCTTGAGCGGCGCGGGGCTGTGAGGCACTTGGAGGCTGGAGGTGGTGTGCTACGGCTTCCTGGGTCCACCTGGAGCTCATCTATGAGCTCGGACGTGATGGAGTGAAGCAGAACAACGGCGGCGAAGAGGTCCGGCGGCAGCGAGCCTCGGCCACGGCGGGGATTGGGGCTAGAGCATGCAAACGCGAGGGGGAAGAAGAGGGGTTCGGGACAGGGGCTGACAGCGATTCCACAGGGTTGGTCAGTGGGCTCGGAGAGAGGCCGGAGCAAGCGGGGCGGCGATGGAGATCTCCGACGTCGGGAGGTTGAAGACGATGGCGATGGCAGCTCCACAGGGCGTCCGGAGATGCACGGCTTGACGGAGAAGACGAGGATGATGGCGCGGATCTCTTGGGCACGACGGAGGGGCGAGGCTGTGGCGGAGGGGCGAGGCACAAACCGGACGCGTTACCTCTCGGTAGCTAGATCCAAACCATGCACCCCCGCTGTTTAGACCCAAGTGGAGTAGCACCTAGACACATGACCTGTGACACTTGTGCCAGCACCCGAAGCATGTATCCCCGCCGTGTAGACTCATATGTGGCCATGTGTGCATGCATGTTGTGGTTCCAGCTGAGTGCGATGCACGGGACGGACCTTGGTTACTAGGTCTAACATCACGCGGCAACAAGATTTGATGCAAATGAAGGAACGGGCCCCGCACTCCCTTGAGAGGACGGACGCATTCCCACTCTGTGGCTTGATCTAGCATGGGATATGGCCACAATTGCCCACAGCCTACATGAG
>NW_021189433.1:0-1122 GCF_002162155.2 Triticum dicoccoides | reverse complement strand
GTCAATCTTTCTCTCAGTCGACTGGTCGACTGGATTTCACAAACCGGTGGGGGCACGCTAAGTGCACCCACTGGGTGTAGTCCCCAAGGCTAAGGTCGACTGCTGGCAGTCGGCCTTAGGCTTTATAATGTAAATCTTTCTGTCAGTCGACTGGTCGACTGGATTTCACAAACCGGTGGGGGCACGCTGAGTGCACCCACTGGGTGTAGTCCCCGAGACTGTGGTCGACTGCTTGTAGTTGATCACAGTCTTAGAGAATGCATCTCGCACGCTTTTTTTTTTTGAGGTCGACTGGTCGACTTTGTCTTCAACAGGATTAGTGGGGGCACGCTGAGTGCACCCACTGGGTGTAGTCCCCGAGACTACGGTCGAATGTTTGTATTCGGCTGTAGTCTTAGAAACGTGTGCTTTTCCCTTTTCACTCGGAAGTGAATTATTTTTGACATTTAGTCGATTGGTTGTTCGCAGAACTCTTGTGATCTTGTGGCTCGCTACTCAGAGCTGGAACAGAAGCATACTCAAGTCGAGCTGAGCTTGAAGCTGGTTCAAGAGAAGCTGACAAAGGCAAAGGAGGAGACCGAAGGTATGTTTGGTGAGACCCTGACGACTGCTTTTCCCCTTGCTTGTTTCAGCATCTGATCTTGCTGTGGCTTGCAGGTAAGGTAAGGGAGGCCCAGCAGAAGAAAGACCTTGAGCTAGTTGAGAAGATCAAGCTTGCTGACGAGAAGTTAGCTTCAGTCACCAAGCTCGAACAAGACAATACCAATCTGAAAACTGCTCTTGGGATTGCCAACAAGGAGGTCAGTCGACTGAGAACTGACAAAGCTGCCTTGACCGACCAAGTCAGCAAATTGACTGAGAAGAAAACTGAACTGGAGGCCTTCCTGAGTGGCCTTGCCAAGAAGCTGTTTCTTATGCTTGAAGGTAAACCTCCATGTTTGGCAAATATTTCCAATTGTGGCTTTTTCCATTCGACTATCCCCTTGACTTAGTGATCACTCTTGCAGAATTTTGTCAAAACTTCGAAGAGGAAACCAGCCGACTGGAGCCAAACCTTGACCCCGTCAATTCTCCGGTGAACGACGAAGTTGCCATGGATGTTTTCCGACTGGAGTCTCGTGT
>NW_021189432.1:0-1366 GCF_002162155.2 Triticum dicoccoides | reverse complement strand
ACCCTCGCCTCTATCAAGTGGTATCAGTTTTCAGGTTGCTCGGTGAGAATTTCCAGTTTTCCTAGATTAGATTTATTTTCTTACCTATTGTCCAAGAAAAAGCCACACAAAAAAAGTTAGATCTGTTCATCCTTTATCCAAGCCAGTCTGAGCCTTTGCAATTTTCTATTCATTGCTTGCATAGTTGAATTATCGGTTGCATCGTCGTGTCAGTTGCTGGTCTTAGCGTCTAGTTCCTTTAGAGTTTCGAGTTCTGTTCACATTAGTCACGCCGCCGCTGCATCATTATGCCTTCCGCTGTCCACCATTCCATCCATTAATTTTCACCACGTGCTACGCACTGTTCATTGTCATAATCATAGTTGAGGTCATTCACATCTTCGCCTGATCCAATCTGCATCTTATCTAGTTTGTCTTGGAAAGAGGGAGAAGAAAAAAAGATAGAGGAAAAAAAAGAGAGGAAAAAAAAAAGAAAAAGAGAGAGAAGAAAAAGAAAAAAAAGTGTGAGAAAAAAAAGAGAGAAGAAAAAAAAATCGGATCTATCTAGAATCAATCTCGTACCTGAATTCAGATTGGAATCTGTTTTGCGCACTGTTCAGTAAAACAGGTGTATCTTCCTCATACGAAGTCCGTTTTGGCTCCGTGAGTACTCAAATTGAAGCTAGCGACGAGCCACATCTAAATAGTTGCAGAAGCTTGTTTAATATTTGACACCTCAAAATCAGCTTCTAAATAGGTCTTTTTGCCCTCTGAAGTTCGTGAACACAGCTTGTTCCAATTTTTCAGGCCAGTTTTAGAATTCTTTGACTCCTCATATCAACTCGGAATTGAGTGATTCTTTTTGCATTGGAAAGCTTGAGTTAGTAGCATTCTTTGAAAAATTTATCAGAAAATTGGCTCAAACTTTTCAAGAGGAAAATTGGAGAGAGAGTTGTTGTATATCCTGTTTGGCAGTTGTTTTTCATCATTATCTATACTGCCGTTGTGATCTTCACTTATATCTTGCTGTCCAGAGCTACTTAGTATCCTTCATTGATGCTAGTTGTGCTACGCCGTGACCTCATTAGTGTTCTAGGCTCGCGTCTCTAGTCCGGTCTAGCCTAGGACCAGCACAGTACCGTCGTTGAGCGTTTATTCAACATTGCATCTTTGAATTGATTATTGCTAATCTTTTGCTACCATATATAGCCAACCCAGCTCCACATATTTCTACACCGTGTATACATACGCTCCCCTGGCAATCGCTTTACTCAATATTCGGAGTTACTTGACACCGCTGGTTGCCGATCACCGCCTGCTGCATGGTAAGAACGTGTAAGACATTGATATTTGCTTTACTGTGAGCGTTTTACCACCACATCCTAGT
>NW_021189431.1:0-1142 GCF_002162155.2 Triticum dicoccoides | reverse complement strand
TTTTTTGTATACTATTACTCACTGTTTTGGGGTCCCGGAGTGATTTCCACGATTAACGAACCCCGGCGTGCGTTTACGTGTCGGTCATCAACACTCACAGTTTTGGCCGATTCTGGCCCGTTTCGTGGACTATTACTCACTTTTTTGGGTCCCCGGAGTGATTTCCACGATTAACGAACCCCTGGGTGCGCTTACGGGTTGCTTATCAACACTCGCGGTTTTTGTCGATTCTGACCCGTGTCGTGGACTGTTACTCACCGTTTTGGGGCCCCAAAGCGAGTTCCATGGTTGTTGAACCCCAATGTGCGCTTAAGTGTAGGTCATCAACAATCACAGTTTGGGCCGATTCTGGCCCGTTTCTTAGACTATTACTTAGTTATCGGGGTCCCGAAATGATTTCCACGATTTACGAACCCCAGGTTGTGTTTAGGTGTCGGTCAGCAACACTCACAATTTTGGCCAATTCTAACGTGTTTTGTGGACTATTACTCACCGTTTTCAGGTCCCGAAGTGATTTCCATAGTTGTTGAACCCCAAGGCACGCTTACGAGTCGGTCATCAAAACTCATTGTTTTGGCTGATTCTAGCCCGTATCATGGACTATTACTCACTTTTTTGGGCCCCCAGAGTGATTTCCACGGTTAACGAACCACGGGGTGCATTTACGTGTCGGTCATCAACACTCATAGTTTTGGCCGATTCTGTCCCGTTTCTTGGACTATTACTCTGTTTTTGGGTCTCGGCGTGATTTCCATGATTGATGAACACCAGGGTGCATTTATGTGTCTCTCATCAACACTCGCAGTTTTTGCCGATTCTGGCCCGTTTCGTGGAGTATTACGCACTGTTTTGGGGTATCGAAGTGATTTCAACGATTAACGAACCTCGGGGTGCGTTTACGTTTCGATTATCAACACTTACACTTTTGTCCGATTCTTGCCTTTTTTGTATACTATTACTCACTGTTTTGGGGTCCCGGAGTGATTTCCACGATTAACGAACCCCGGCGTGCGTTTACATGTCGGTCATCAACACTCACAGTTTTGGCCGATTCTGGCCCGTTTCGTGGACTATTACTCACTTGTTTGGGCCCCCGGAGTGATTTCCACGATTAACGAACCCCTGGGTGCGCTTACGGGTTG
>NW_021189430.1:0-1108 GCF_002162155.2 Triticum dicoccoides | reverse complement strand
ATCAAGTAATCCTTCTTCATCTTCTACCACAACCCTGACGTGGTATACAAAAAATACAAAAAAATTAATAATCAACCAACTATATACTACAGACAATTAAATCTGTCAAGGAGTATGTACTACAAAAAGAAGGTATGTACTCATCACACAGAAAAGAAGTACATACTAATCATGGAACGAAGTGCACAAAAAATGAGGTATATAATAATCATAAATAACAGGAGTATGTACTAATAAAAACAAATGAGTATATTCCTAAATAAAAATGAAGTATATACTCCTAAATAAAAATGAAGTATATACTCCTAAATAAAAATTATCAGTCGCACTGAAAAAAGTGAACGGAGTATGCAGACAGGAATAACGTATGAACTGCTACTTACAATCACCACTCATACCTCTCGAGTGGGACGTCCGTATGATCCATTGCCGCTGGAAATCCTTCAGTGGAATCAAATGATAATAAGAGATCCCTACACCCAGTATAATAAATTAGTATTTATCATACCCGCCGCCGGCCGTATTCGTTGTACTCGGAAGACGTCGGATGGCCGGCCGGGCGAACAAAGGAACAACGGAACATAGAAGACCAGCTCATATACCTGTTGCCATCGATCAACGAGTCCTCCATTGACATACCTTCCATTTCACCAGGGGTCCATCCGTCATACCTTCCATGCCGCCGGTCGCGGGAACGATCTCCATTGACGAACCTTCCGTTCCGCCGGTCGCGGGAACGATCTCCGTTGATATACCTTCCATTTCGCCAGGGGTCGCATCCATCATACCTCCGGCGGCTCTTCTCCTATCCTCTCTCATACGACAGCCAGACCAGATACCTTATCTCCACCGCAACAACTTTCCTAGGCATGGGTAGATAGAGATTCAACGCCCATGCATGTAGGGGCATGCAGCCGACTCATAACCACTACCTATTTTCTTTTTTCTTTTTCCTATTATGATGATACCTGCTCCGCGCATAGTCTCTCACTCCAAACCCATCTAGTGGAGGTGGGAGTACATACACCCGGGAGTATAAAAGAGGAGTCATATATATATATATATATATATATATATATATATATATATATATATATATATATATATA
>NW_021189429.1:0-2648 GCF_002162155.2 Triticum dicoccoides | reverse complement strand
TATATATATATATATTAGTTAAGCCAGTGCTGACTAGTTAATTGATGCATTCATTGTTTTGGTATATGTACACATATTAATTAACTCTCGTCTTTCTTCCTTTTTCTAGCCCTCCGGATCGAGCACAACTTCGGTAAGGAGACGAGGCCCGAAGAAAAAGTTGAGCTCTGATGAAAGGTTTGAGATCACAGCAATCGCGCCTGACGGCGAACCGATTGAACCCATCCGGACAAAGAATGCATTTTCTGCTCAGTGCGGGGTTCTTGTTAGGGACAAGATCCCGATTAGCATCCATCAATGGTATAAGCCTAAGGAGGAAGACCCTGAGGTGTCTTATGTCAATGATATGCAGAAAGATGATCTTTGGACTCAGCTGAAGGCAAATTTTACCCTACCGCCAGAGGAGGATCCGGAGAAGCCAGTTAAAGAGCAATTAATCAAGTCTTGTGCTCTTAAGAAGATGGCAAACCTATTCAGGAGGTGGAGGAAAGAGCTGAACAAGTTTGTCGACAAAGAAGAGACACCAGAATTCATCGGCAAATATGAGAAGATCAAAGATCACTGGCCCGCATTTGTGGCCCACAAGACATCGAAAAAGAGTAAGAAGATGTCGGCGACAAACAAGCAAAATGCTGCGAAGAAGCAGTTTCACCATCGCACGGGGTCAGGTGGCTACCTCAAAGCCCGGCCTAAGTGGTCCAAGGCTGAGAATGATCTGCTTGATAAAGGGATCAAACCAGAGACAATGAACTGGCCGGACTGTTGCCAGACTTGGTTCTTCGGGGCTGGCGGAACCTTGGACCCTGTATCAGGGATGTGCCATTGGACGGACGAGCAACTGAAAATACCAGTCACCAAGCTTCGGCACTATATCGATGCAGCGCAGCAAGGGTCGTTCGTTCCAGACAGGGAGAAGGACGAGCTCACAATGGCCCTCGGGAATCCTGAGCACCCTGGACAGACACGAGGCACGCCAGGCTCCATTCCGTGGAAGGTTGGTTTTCCGGACGCAGGGGGTTACAAAACCCAGGAGAGGAGGAAGAAACCGGAGCAGGGCCAACTGCAGGCGCTACACGAAAGGGTAATGGGGCTAGAGGAATGAGAAGCAGATCGCAGCAAACGACCTGCCAAAGCTTCCCCCAAAGCTACCCTGCCATCTCAGCGGAGAAGCAGCGTGGCTTCCACCGAGCTACTTCAGCCGGAGCATGTCTTGATGGCTCCTGCCAGCTATCCCGTGGATGCTATCACGGAGTCTTAAAATTGCCACATTATGACGCGATGGATGAATTTGAAGGTCAAGGCGGCTGTTGGATCTGTTTATCCTACTGAACACGGCAACTTTTCACTGCCGGCCGATTCCAGAAGGATATGCTAGGGTGATGGTTGATGAAATAACGGAGGGATTTGAGGACCTCCAGCTTGACCACCCTACCGGTGAAGGGGAGACTAGGGTGGGTTCTGCTTTGAAGACTCCATGCCTATGGCGGAAGGAGCTCATCAACCTTCCGAACTGGACGCCTCCGCCTCCTCCTCCTCCTCCGGCGAGTCAGGGCACTCCGCCTCCTCCACTGCCTCCTCCTCCAGCGAGTGATGATCAGGGCACTGGGCCTCCTTCTCCGGCGCGTGGCGGCACTCCGCCTCCTTCTCCGCCTGCGCCGGCGCGCCCGAGCAGCCAGCAGCCTCCTCCTTCTCCACCTCGCCAGCAAGGGCAGAAGAGACCCGCCGCCGCCCCGGCTGCTTCGGCGCGTCGTAGTCCTTCTCCTCCGCCTCGTAAGTAAGCACGAAAGAAGACAAACGCCGCAACCACTCCGTCTGCTCCGCCGTCTAGTAGTACAGCCAGAGGCGGGAGGCAATACAGATACGGTCCTCATCTCAAGCCTCTAGACAAGTTACCATATGAGAGGACCGTGGAGGAAAAACGCGAAGATCGTGCGGGCCGAAGTGGACGACTTCTTTGAAGGGTTGAAAGCAAAGAGACATCCACCTCCGGAGGAGAAGGTAGATCCGGTGAAAGCAAAGCGCACTCTCGATGCCCTTAGGAAACCGGAAAAGTCTTCACCGAGAACCAACTATGAGCGCATTACTGAACAGACATATCTCCAAGTGGAGCGGTCGGGAAGTACTGTTAGACATCAAAGGTCAAGAGAACGAGCAGTTGCGAAAAAAATTGCCCAGCTCGGCGAACAAGCAAATCAATCGTGCCCCCCGCACAATGTGTCTAGCGATGACATCGTCGCTGATGTTTCGGGGATGGTGACCGGTTATGGCAATCTATCAGATTACCTGCTTGACGATCAACTTCCTAATTTCATGGAGGTGGACGAACACAGATACGAGTACGGGAAGCCTCTCGTCAAAGATGAAAAATCTCTAACAACGATGATGCGAAGATTCCATAATTGGTACATGAAAACCTGCAGAGAGTCTGGGGGGACGAATAGCGTGTATCTGAACATTAAAGAGGAGCACGACCTCATTGGAACTGATCTGTTGGCTGTTCCATTTGAGGAGTTCTTCACGTTCTTCAATCAAAAGGCCCTCGATAAATTAACGGTCTTTTGCTACTGTCTGTAAGTACTATTTCTGTCATTAAGTCTCTATATATAGCTCGGCTCTTTCATTGCATGTATTTATAATTAATTATCCTC
>NW_021189428.1:0-1841 GCF_002162155.2 Triticum dicoccoides | reverse complement strand
CCCCCCCTTTGATCACCAGATATCGCCTACTCTTCTCTATACTGCTTGCATTAGAGTAGTGTAGCATGTTACTGCTTTCCGTTAATCCTATTCTGATGCATAGCCTGTCATTGCTGCTACAGTCATTGATACCTTACCCGCAATCCTAAATGCTTAGTATAGGATGCTAGTGTTCCATCAGTGGCCCTACACTCTTGTCCGTCTGCCTTGCTATACTACTGGGCTGTGATCACTTCGGGAGGTGATCACAGGCATATACTATATACTTTACACTGTTACATTACCTGTGATACTGTTCGGAGTTGGGGGCTGAAGGGGCAGGTGGCTCCATCCCGGTAGAGGTGGGCCTGGGTTCCCGACGGTCCCCGACTGTTACTTTGTGGCGGAGCGGCAGGGCAGGTTGAGACCACCTAGGAGACAGGTGGGCCTGGCCCTGTTCGGCGTTCGCGGATACTTAACATGCTTAACGAGATCTTGGTATTTGATCTGAGTCGGCTACGAGCCTATACGCACTAACCATCTACGCGGAAGTAGTTATGGGTATCCCGGCGTCGTGGTATCAGCCGAAGCACTTCAGACGTCAGCGACGGAGCGGCGCGCGCCGGATTGGAACGTAAGCCTGCTCTTGTATTAAGGGGGCTAGTTCTGCTTCCGGCCGCCCACGCAACGTGCAGGTGTGCTATGGGCGATGGGCCCAGACCCCTGTGCGCTTAGGTTTAGACCGGCGTGCTGGCCTCTCTGTTTTGCCTAGGTGGGGCTGCGACGTGTTGATCTTCCGAGGCCGGGCATGACCCAGGAAAGTGTGTCCGGCCAAATGGGATCAAGCGTGTTGGGTTATGTGGTGCACCCCTGCAGGGAAGTTAATCTATTCGAATAGCCGTGATCTTCGGTAACAGGACGACTTGGAGTTGTACCTTGACCTTATGACAACTAGAACCGGATACTTAATAAAACACAGCCTTCTAAGTTCCACAGACAACCCGGTGATCGCTTTTTCGCAGGGCGACGAGGAGAGGATCGCCGGGTAGGGTTATGCTATGCGATGCTACTGGAGATGCTACTTGGAGATGCTATTTGGAGATGCTACTTGGAGATGCTACTTGGAGGACTTCAATCTACCCTCTTCTACATGCTGTAAGGCGGAGGCTGCCAGAAGCGTAGTCTTCGGCAGGATTAGCTATCCCCCTCTTATTCTGGCATTCTGCAGTTCAGTCCACTGATATGGCCTCCTTACACATATACCCATGCATATGTAGTGTAGATCCTTGCTTGCGAGTACTTTGGATGAGTACTCACGGTTGCTTTTCTCCCTCTTTTCCCCCTTTCCCTTCTACCTGGTTGTCGCAACCAGATGCTGGAGCCCTGGAGCCAGACGCCACCATTGACGACGACCCCCTACTACACCGGAGGTGCCTACTACTATGTGCAGCCCGCTGACGACGACCAGGAGTAGTTAGGAGGATCCCAGGCAAGAGGCCTGCGCCTCTTTCGATCTGTATCCCAGTTTGTGCTAGCCTTCTTAAGGCAAACTTGTTTAACTTATGTCTGTACTCAGATATTGTTGCTTCCGCTGACTCGTCTATGATCGAGCACTTGTATTCGAGCCCTCGAGGCCCCTGGCTTGTATTATGATGCTTGTATGACTTATTTTATTTGTAGAGTTGTGTTGTGATATCTTCCCGTGAGTCCCTGATCTTGATCGTACACATTTGCGTGCATGATTAGTGTATGATTGAATCGGGGGCGTCACAAGTTGGTATCAGAGCCGACTGCCTGTAGGAATCCCCCTTCCACACTCCTTGGCCGAAGTCGAGTCTAGACATTGCAAAACTTTTACTAAC
>NW_021189427.1:0-3218 GCF_002162155.2 Triticum dicoccoides | reverse complement strand
CTTGGAGGTGAGCAGAGTGAAGGCATCACATTTTTAAGATTCAGAAGACCCGTGTTATTAAATTTATCGCCATGCAACTGATTTTGGTTTATATTTCTTCTTGGAAGCAAAGATGCCAATAGGAACTCGCCTTCTTGTGTAGATATGCTCAGTCAAGGGAGCAGACTAGGAGGCTTTGCTTGGAGGGTCCAACTTGGAGTATAGTATATTTCAAAGCTAGGCTATGTGCAGCAGTGTAGAGGCCATTAGTTATGTTGTTCAAGCCAATCGATTAGCTTGTTGTTGACAACTTGGCATCAAGGTTATGCACTACTTTGGAAGCTAATCTTGACAACAAGATTATTCACATTTGAAAGTCAATCTTGACAGTAAGGTTATGCTTAGCCAATCTTGACATCAAGCTTATCTGTCTTTAGCTCATGTTGGCAAAGCTTATACTTTGATGCTATATTTTCTAGGATTGTGATGCTTTTTTGCTCTGGAGAAGTTCATTGAAGCTGGCAGCACCCTGAAACTTGTTACTTTCTGTGAAACTACAGCAACCTTCCTTGCCTCTTGAAATTCTTCTAAAGCAGCGTTGCCAAGGTAGCCACTGACGCGTCTTGCTTCTGTAAAGCTTCATTGTTACTTCTATCAGCCATAAATTGTTAGTAACAATGAAATAGAAAGGTGGAACAATAAACTCATTTACTGATTTGATATGTTATGTATTGGTTGAAGATTAATTTCAGCTACCTATGTTCCATGCCATGTGACGTCTAATAGTTTGATATACTATTCAAAATGACTCATGGTCTTTTGTTTTATACTCTTAAATTGACTTTTTGTTGAAACAAACAATGTTAATAGGAATTTATGATTTCATTTTTGTGTAGTTTTTTTATATCGGAAACAATGGTTTTGTTCTGAAGTACATTGCTTACGGTATATAAATGGACCTTTGGTTATCTGCATATTAAGTACTATAGAACTTCGCTACCTAACAAGTTATTTGCATTCCTATGGCTGTGATGTTGTGGTACATTTGGGATGCTTGTAACTCTGTGAGAAACAATGATGATTCTCCTCACCCACGAAACATTGTCATGAAGATTATAGCCATGAAAATTAAAGCATACGCTGATCTCATTCTTTTGCATCTGTACAATCCGGCACGTGTGTATAGGTGTGAAACCAATGCTTCAAGTAGATATGCTCAATGAGTGGTTATCTAGCTCTATTTACTAAGGACATTGTTGTGCTCTAAAGTATATTGTTGTGTATGTTGTCATATCAAGACAAATTTTTATTTGTGAACTTTGCTTTTGCTAAATAAGTATATGCGATTTCCCTTGATTATTGACTAATATAAGGTTATGTTTGTGCAAGTATAATATGTTTCATGTGGCTATATACTCGTAAAAATTTATCATTTTCTTGTACAAATAGATGGGCGCGGCAACGCGCGCCATCAATGATCTAGTGTTTTGGCAAAAGTGGCGGGTCGGAGCGTCTGTGGGTGCAGTTCAGCAGGCTCAGTGGAGCCTTCAGGCTGCCGTGCGTGTCATTTATCTGGAGGAGGAGCACATTCTTGTCGCCGGGTTCGCACTGTTGGTTATTCATCTCAGCTAGGATGAGTAATTTCCATGGGACAAAGTTTAGTGTGAGCTCCCCTTCCGATCTGTTAGAGTTGTGTCGAATATAGTGTACAAGGTAGATTACAGTTGGACTTGTAGTTATATCGTGTTTACATAGGATGTGGAGTCGTGTTCTAGTATCCTACGCCTCTCATATATAGCGGGGATAGACATACGATGTAACCTATGCCAACATAATAGCACCGGAACGCAGGGGAAGCCGGCGGCATGTGCCGGTGTCCAGGGCGACCGGGTGCGGTATTGTGACGGTGTCACGGGGAGGAGACCCGTAGTCAGGCTCCGGGGATGTAGCCATATCGGTGAACCTCGTTAACAAATTTCGGTGTCGTGCCTCGTGTGATTGCTTGGTCCTCGGATGATCAACGATATGCCTCGGATTTATTCTACCAAATGGTATCATGAGCTAGGCTGTTCGGAGGCTAGCGTTGCATTCATCTAGAGGAAGCGAAGCTGAGAGATCGCAGTTGTGGAGTTGAAACCGATCGGGCAGATCGGAACGGTGGCAACGAGATCTATTCGGAATCGGCGTAATAGCAATCGGGGAGCAGCAGGCGAGCACGGTCCTCAGCGGAATCGTAGCAGCGGACGCGTGGGACGGCAGCGTGGAAGCACAGGCAGCTGCAGGCCAAGCGGGGGTGCGGCGAAGGGCTGGCCCAGCTAGGCTAGCCGAGGCCGCAAGGCAGCCGTTCGTGTTCGTGTGTACGTGCAGGTATGGGCTCGGACGTGCATAGTGCTGCTGAATATACAAAGCACGCGAGATTTGTTTTGGACAAAAAAAAGAGCAGGGACCGAATCCTTGGAGGAGAGGCGTTCTCTTTGTGGCCGAGACGCGTACATGCAACAGCAAGGCAGACTCTAAAAAAGAAAAGCATCCATCGTTGGAAGGTATGGACTTGGGCAAGCAAAGCTAGCATGAAAATTGTGTTCAAAGAGTGACGTCACGTGAAGACCACAAGCTATCGTTAGATTTGCTACTAGTATACGCTTTGTGTACTTGGGGATCACAGGAAGAGTGCTCGGGTATTTTTTTCACAAGTCGGCTATACAAAGAACCATGAAGTCAACAGGTAACAGGTTTGAGGTGGAGAAGCTCGACAGAATTGAAAATCTTGGGTTATGGCAGATAAGGGTGAAAAATTGTTGGCACAACAGGGATGCTTGAAGGCGTTGCGGGATGTCAAGCAAGACGGACGATGAGGACTGTGAAGAGTTGCAGATGGTTGTAGACGGGGAAGTTCGGCTGGGTCAGACTTGTTAGTCCGACGGGATCGACGCAAGTCGGTTGGTACAGAAGACGGTGGTGGGATCGGCGACAACGACATAGGAGCGTAATGCTGATGGTGACCGACTTCTGGGCGTGGAAACACGTGGCGCAGGCCCCGAGGGCTTGTGTGGCTTCGACAAGACTATGTCGTGGGGTTGATTCAAGATGGCGTACGCATGTTTGAAGTCGACGGGACGCGAGGGTGGACTGATCATCTACCATGGAGTCATGTTGAAGGTGGAGCTGGAGTCTAGAAGACTTCACTCGGTGCTGATTGGGGGGCTACGGCGTAAGTCGACAGAGAGTCGAAGCCTATT
>NW_021189426.1:0-798 GCF_002162155.2 Triticum dicoccoides | reverse complement strand
GCTATGCGGGTGAAATGATGATACCATGCCAAGTTTCAACATTTTCAGAATTCATTTTGTAGTGATTTTCAATTTCATGGTCATTTAGCTCTCTAAACAATTAGGTAAATGACCGAAAAAACAAATGATGTTAGAACATGTTGGAAATTGATGACATCACTTTGAATGCTGCATACTGAACACAAAAGAAGTCCGGAGTTCAAATAAGTTTAAAAAACATTGAAGTGCCCGTGTAACAGACGAGTTCTCGTCCGAAACCCTGATACTCCGAACGAGTTATTCCAATTTGTACGTGACGTGCGTCAAGTTTTTGCCGTGACCCTCTCTACTCTTTCGCACATGCTATGCAGGTGAAATGATGTTACCATGCCAAGTTTCAACATTTCCAGAATTCATTTTGTAGTGATTTTCAGTTTCACGGTCATTTAGCTCTCTAAACAATTAGGTAAATGACCGAAAAACAACAAATGATGTTAGAACATGTTGGAAATTGATGATGTCGCTTTGAATGCTGCATACTGAACACAAAAGAAGTCCAGAGTTCAAATAAGTTTAAAAAACATTGAAGTGCTCGTGTAACAGATGAGTTCTCTCCGAAACCCTGATACTCCGAAAGAGTTTGTCGAGTTTGTACGCGAAGTACGTCCAATTTTTGCCATGACCCTCTCTACTCTTTTGCACATGCTATGCGGGTGAAATGATGATACCATGCCAAGTTTCAACATTTTCAGAATTCATTTTGTAGTGATTTTCAATTTCACGGTCATTTAGCTCTCTAAACAATTAGGTAAATGACCG
>NW_021189425.1:0-989 GCF_002162155.2 Triticum dicoccoides | reverse complement strand
TCTAGTTCACATCGCTATGTGATTAACACTCACAGGTCACATCGCCATGTGACTAACACCCAAGAGTTTACTAGAATCAGTAGTCTAGTTCACATCACTATGTGATTAATACTCAATGAGTTTTAGGTTTGATCATGTTGCTTGTGAGAGAGGTTTTAGTCAACGGGTCCGAACCTTTCAGATCCGTGTGTGTTTTACAAATCTCTATGTCATCTCCTAGATGTAGCTACCACGCTCTATTTGGAGCTAATCCAAATAACTGTTCTACTTGGAGCTATTCTAAATTGTTGCTCCATTATATGTATCCGGTATCTCTACTCAGAGCTATCCGGATAGGTGTCAAGCTTGCATCGACGTAACCCTTTACGACGAACTCTTTTACCACCTCCATAATCGAGAAAAATTCCTTAGTCCACTAATTTCTAAGGATAACTTTAACCGTTGTCCTGTGATCCATTCTTGGATCACTCTTGTACCCCTTGACTGACTCATGGCAAGGCACACTTCAGGTGCGGTACTCAGCATGGCATACTGTAGAGCCTACGTCTAAAGTATAGGGGACGACCTTCGTCCTTTCTCTCTTTTCTGCCATGGTCGAGCTTTAAGTCCTAACTTCGTACCTTACAACTCAGGCAAGAACTCCTTCTTTGACTGGTCCATCTTGAACACCTTCAAGATCATGTCAAGGTATGTGCTCATTTGAAAGTATTATTAAGCATTTTGATCTATCCTTATAGATCTTGATGCTCAATGTTCAAGTAGCTTAATCCAGGCTTTCCATTGAAAAACACTTTCAAAATAACCCTATATGCTTTCCAGAAATTCTACGTCATTTCTGATCAACAATATGTCAACAACATATACTCATCAGAAATTCTATAGTGCTCCCACTCACTTCTTTGGAAATACAAGTTTCTCGTAAACTTTGTACAAACCCAAAATCTTTGATCATCATCAAAGCACACATTCCAACTCCGAGATGCTCACTC
>NW_021189424.1:0-1774 GCF_002162155.2 Triticum dicoccoides | reverse complement strand
TTTCATTCTCAATCCCATATAATAAAGTTTTTTTTAAAACAATTGTAGCTATTGCAGAATTCTTTAATAGTTTTTTATTGGATAGAATTCGTTAATAGTTGTAATTTTTAATCTGGCCAATTTTGTTTACACGTGTCTTTCCATTTATATATTATGTGGATTGATAGACTCGCTGGGCTTGAAGACACGTACAGACCTGCTAAGCCTTTCCTTAAAAAACAGACCTGCTAAGGCTGGCCTGATCCGATTCAGTATAGAAGAAAGAAGACTTCATGTGCCTGGTTCGGCTATGCTAAAAAAAACTGCGTGGTTGTGATGCTATCCGACTGCAGCTCTAACTCGGAGGAATTACTCCTAATTTGTGCTACGTGCCATGGCAGGAGATGGACCTAATACGTGTTAGACTATTTGGCCACGACACATGACATGTCAAATTAATACTAATAATATTTGTATGTAATGCTATGTTTTTTAATCTCAAACGTTAATTTCTAATATGGATGATCAACATAATTTAATATTTTTGGTCAAACGTGGTGGCTTGTTTTTTTTTCTGTTTTAATTATAATTATATGATAGAAGATACGTCTTTATATAAGAATTTTCTGATCTGTTTTGTTATGATGTTAGTAATACATGCACGACTAATGTGGAATGTTACATGTAAGTACAAAGTCGTATGCAATGATCATCATAAATATTTATAAGATTTTTCGTAAAAACGTTGAGTTGGAATTATTTATTAACATGTCCAGTGTAGATAGATAAAAATAGTTCCCTAAAAAAAGATAGTTAAAAATAGAGAGTATAGGATGGGAATCAACTTGACTGGAGAACATTTTTTTAGGGGCCTGACCGGAGAAAGTTTAGATTTTCAACTGCTTTTATCTGATCCTTTTTCCTCCGATAAGAAGCTTTCCTAAGTGCATTTCTGTGATCTCTCTTGCGAGCTTCCTTGGTTATTTGATTTGTTTCTTCAAGTACATTCTCGTCAACGTCTGGTGTCATTCAGGACATACTTTAGATGTAGAGAGTAAAACATAATCTGACCTCAATTGATGACATCTTACGCACAAGTTGATTACCATGTAGATCATTGTCATTAACCAGACCAGATGTCTCCGTAGTTGCAGCAGTAAATGCTGAATCAGTATGCGATAATGTTGTATAGTTGGAGCTTGTTGGGTTGTCTGGTTAAACATGGTTAATAAAACATACTCAAAACTTAATGGTAAAGACATGAATTGAAGGTACTAAATATAATTGTTAGAACATTTAATTCTTACCTGATAAATTAAGGCCCCGAAGTTTCTCTTCTTGGAGATCCCGCTCTTTTTTCCGCCGATAAGAAGCTCTCCTGAGGGCGTTTCTATGGTCACTTTTGCGAGCTTCTTCCGTTCTTGGCGGATTTTCTTTGGTGACATTCAAGTCATCTGATTCAACATGATAGGTCAGTATTCTTAAATGATATACCAAGGGGTCGCTGACCTTGCAATTTGATAAACCATGAGTAGTTGATGTACCTGAGACCACATGTCTAGGTTGACGAACATTCGTCATATCACCTAGGGTACGACGTTGTACAATGTGGCCATCGTCTTGTTGTTTTTTCAAACCCTCTGACTTGCTAATGCGATAAGATGCCCGCCTCCACGCGTTGTTAAGTTCCCTACGGTCTATCATGTCAAATTGCTAAATTTCTTTATTTTATTTTATTTCATGTGAAAATATAATTTAACCTTTTTTACTACCTAATGAGAGCTCTATCATGTCA
>NW_021189423.1:0-2002 GCF_002162155.2 Triticum dicoccoides | reverse complement strand
AATCAAGTTTATTTTGTCCAATGATCTTCATGACATTTTCTTTACTTTATCCTTCTTGCATATCTATCACTTTTGGACTAATTTTCATGAGTTGCTTTTCATAAGCTCAACCAAATATAAGTGAAGATCATGAGCATAACAAATTTTCTTTCTCTAAAAATAATTTAAGTGAAGCAAGAGAGAATTTCTTCAAAATTTTACTAACTCTCAAACAAATCTAAGTGAAGCAAGAGAGCATTTCTTTAAAAATAGCAAAGCACACCGTGCTCAAAAAGATATAAGTGAAGCACTAGAGCAAGTCCTAGCTCATAAAAGATTTAAGTGAAGCATAGAGATAAATTCTAACAAGTCATGACATAATTTTGGTTCTCTCAAATAGGTGTGTCCAGCAAGGATTGATAACTTAAAACATCGATAGTTGTTGGAAGAAAGCGGGGATGCCACTCGGTGGCATCCGCAAGCTTAGTTGGTTGCTCATTCTTGGATAATATCTTGGGATGCCGGGGCATCCCAAAGCTTAGGCCCTTACATCCTTCCTTCATCCATCGTAAGATAACCCAAAACTTGAAAACTTTAATCACTCAAAGCTCAACAAAGCCTTCGTGACATCCGTTAGTATAACAATAATAAACCACTACTATAAGTGTTGTATCAAACCAATTCATATTTTGTTTTCGTATTATATCTATTGTATTCCAACTTTTCTATGGCAAAAACTCATCAAAGAAAACCATAGAGCCATCAAAATAAGCACACAACACAAAGAAAATAGAATCCCTTAAAACAGAACGGTCTGTAGCAATATGACTATTTCGTATACTTCTGTAACTCCAAAAACTCTAAAAAATTAGGACTACCTGAGAAATTTGTATATTGATCTACTACAATTGGAATGGGTATTTTTTCACTCTCTGGTAAAAAATGTAAATTAATTTCATGAGCGTAAAAGTTTCTACTTTTTCAGCAAGATCAAATAACTATTGCGCAAGAAGATCCTAAAGGTTTTGCTTGGCACAAAATCTAATTAAAACATAAAAAACACAATCATAAGAGTATCATAATTGCGTTAACACTCAAGAATAGGAAGAAAAAAGCAAAAATAAATTTTATTCATTGGGTTGCCTCCCAACAAGCTCTTCTTTTATGGCCAATAAGATAGGCTATGAGATTTCATTGATACTCACAAGAAAGATAGTAATTGAAGCAGAAACAAAGCATCATGTAGCATGTGGAAAACACCTTTAAGTCTAACATACTTCCTATGCATAGGAATTTTATAGGAAAACAAATTATCAAGACAAACATTTAACATATGCAAAGGAGAGGAACAAAACATTGATAATCTAAACACAATGAGAGGAAATTTAATAACATGAAAATTTATACAACCATATTTTCCTCTCTCATAATAATTATATGTAGATCGTAATCAAATTCAATAATATAACTATCATATAAAATTTCCTCTTTATGATCCACATGCATGCAAAGTTGACACTCTTCCAAAATAGTGGGATTATCATCACATAAAGTCATGACCTCTCCAACCCACTTTCATCAAAAAGTTCATAAGATTGAACACTCTCCAAATATGTGGGATTATTTTTAGCTAAATTTGACATTCTTACAAACCCACTTTCAATATTATCGCAAACATATTCATCATGAGGCTCAAATAAATTCTCAAGATCATAAGAAACATTATCACCCCAATCATGATCATTGCAATAATAGCGGACATGACAAAAGAAGCATCCCCAAGCTTGGGGTTTCGCATATTATTAGCACAATTGACATTAACAGAATTTATAGTAAAATTATTGCAATCATGCTTTTCATTCAAGGAGCTATCATGAATCACGTCATAAATTTCTTCATCGCAATTTTCAGATTCACGATTCTCAAGCAAAACTTCATGAAGATAATCTAGTGCACACAACTCACTAGCAATTGGTTCATCATGATTGGATCTTGTAAAAAGATTAGCAAGTGGATGGGGATC
>NW_021189422.1:0-1315 GCF_002162155.2 Triticum dicoccoides | reverse complement strand
CTATCATTTTGGGGTTATGCTTTAGAGACGGCCGCATTCACGTTAAATAGGGCACCATCAAAATCCGTTGAGACGACGCCTTATGAACTATGGTTTGGCAAGAAACCAAAGTTGTCGTTTCTGAAAGTTTGGGGCTGCGATGCTTATGTGAAAAAGCTTCAACCTGATAAGCTCGAACCCAAATCGGAAAAATGTGTCTTCATAGGATATCCAAAGGAAACTATTGGATACACCTTCTATCACAGATCCGAAGGCAAGACTTTTGTTGCTAAATTCGGGAACTTTTTGGAGAAGGAGTTTCTCTCGAAAGATGTGAGTGGGAGGAAAGTAGAACTTGATGAGGTAACTGTACCTACTCCCTTATTGGAAAGCAGTACATCACAGAAAACTGTTTCTGTGACACCTACCCCAATTAGTGAGGAAGCTAATGATACTGATCATGAAACTTCAGGACAAGATACTACTGAACCTCGTAGATCAACCAGAGTGAGATCCGCGCCAGAGTGGTACGGTAATCCTGTTCTGGAAATCATGCTGCTAGAGCATGATGAACCTACGAACTATGAAGAAGCGATGGTGAGCCGGCCCCCCTCTCTCTTTTCCCTCATCCGTGAATCCTATTCCAACTAGGATTGGGGGGGGGATCCTACTCCCAGAGGGAGTAGGAATCCTCCTGGCGCGCCTCTCCTAGGCCGGCCGCACCCCCCCCCCTTGATGCTTTATATACGGAGGTAGGGGAACCCCAGAGACACACAAGTTGATCCATGTGATCTTATTCTTAGCCGTGTGCGGCGCCCCCTGCCACCATAGTCCTTGATAATATTGTAGCGGTGCTTAGGCGAAGCCTTGCGACAGTAGTACATCAAGATCGTCACCACGCCATCGTGCTGGTGGAACTCTTCCCCGACACTTTGCTGGATCGGAGTCCGGCGATCGTCATCGAGCTAAACGTGTGCTAAAACTCGGAGGTGCCGTAGTTTCGGTGCTTGATCGGTCGGGCCGTGAAGACGTACGACTACATCAACCAAACGCTTCCGTTGTCGATCTACAAGGGTACGTAGATCACACTCTCCCCTCGTTGCTATGCATCACCATGCTCTTGTGTGTGCGTAGGAAATTTTTTGAAATTACTATGTTCCCCAACAGTGGCATCCGAGCCTAGGTTTTATGGTTTGATGTTATGTGCACGAGTAGAACACAAGTGAGTTGTGGGCGATATAAGTCATACTGCCTACCAGCATGTCATACTTTGGTTTGGCGGTATTGTTGGATGAAGCGGCCCGGACCGACATTACGCGTACGCTTACGCGAGACC
>NW_021189421.1:0-1672 GCF_002162155.2 Triticum dicoccoides | reverse complement strand
GACCAGTTCCTGTTGGGCCATCATGTTCAACAGGAGGCTGCGTTGCCTGAGCCGGTGCCCCTGCCGCTGGAGAGGGTGGATGCGGCTGGTGAGATGCGTTTGGAGGGCACGGTGCAGACGCAGGGGAACTCCGACCATCACGACCAGTTCCTCTCGGGCCATCTTCTTCAACGGGAGGGTGCGGTGTCTGAGCCAGTGCCCGTGCCGGTGAGGGTGGTGGGGGCGGCTGGTGAGATGGGTTGGGAGGGCACGGTGCAGCCGCAGGGGAGCACCGACGGTCACGACCAGTTCCTCTCGGGCCATCTTCTTCAACAAGAGGCTGCGGTGTCTGAGCCGGCGCCGGTGGAGACTGGGAACACCGACGGTGACGACCAGTCCGTCTTGGGCTATGTTGTTCAGCAGGTGGCTGCGTGGTCTGAGCCGGCGCCGGTGGAGACTGCCAAGGAGGGGGCGCAGGGTTCCAAGAGGAAGCGCTCGCCGACGAGCTCGACTGAGACAGCCAGCAAAGAGCAGTGGTTGTGGCAAACAGTGGGAGATCCGACCTTCCCGGAGGCAGACTTCAGGCGCCTCTTCGGCATGTGCAGGCCCACGTTTGACCACCTGTGCGGGCGGCTGGCCGACGCCGTCAGCAAGGAGAGCGCCGCCGAGCGGCAACCCGTCACGCCCGTCCCCGTGCGCAAGCGGGTCGCCCTCTGCATCTGGCGCCTCGCCAGCGGGGAGTCCCTCCGCGACGTCGCAGACCGCTTCAATCCAATCGCGCTCTCAACCTGCCACAACATCTTTAACCAAGTGTGCGCCGCGATCAAGGACAAGATCTTCCCGGACGAGGTCGGCTGGCGCAACGCCGCCGCCACAGCCGCCAACGCGGCAGACTTCCACGCCCTGTCCGGCATCCGGGGCATCATCGGCGCCCTCCACACGACCCATTTCGCCATCATCGCGCCCAAGCACAACGTCGACGACTACAAGAACCGCCGGGCCACGCCGCGCAACAGCAGCAGACCGCCCTACAGCATCACCCTGCAGGCGTCCGTCAACGCCGACGGGACGTTCGGCGAGGTCTTCGCCGGCCACCCCGGCGGCAAGTCGGACGAGGAAACCCTCCTCGCATGGACACTGAGCAGGCCCGAGCTTACCGGGCAGATCCTTGGACAGAGCATGCGCCTGGTCGGCGGCGCCGGCTACCCGCTGACGGACTGGATGATGGTGCCCTACTCCCACCAGAACCTGACGCCGGCGCAGCAGACCTTCAACGAGGGCGTCGAGAAGGTGCTCGCCGTGGGCGTGGAGACGTTCCGGAGGTTCAAAGCGCGCTGGTCCTTGCTCCAGAAGCGCATCGTCATCAAGCTCAAAGGGGAAAAGAAAAATGATGAAGACGACGTCGACCCTGCCTTGGTGCTCCAGGTGTGCTGCGCGCTCCACAACATCTGCGAGCGCCTCGGCGACCCGCTGGACCCCGAGCTGCTGCAGGGCATGAAGCTGAACGACGACGGCCGTGCTATGCTCGCCAACGATAACCCCTCGCCGTCGGCCTCCCACCTGCGCGACACCCTCGCCGAGACCTGCATGGTTAGTCGTTAGCATGGCGGAACAGTTTGATTTCCTGGCCGGATCAGCCAAGGAAAAGGAATAAGGGAGTAGAGGGAACAACTATATATATATATATATATAT
>NW_021189420.1:0-636 GCF_002162155.2 Triticum dicoccoides | reverse complement strand
CGCCCACTAGTTATAGCAGTAGCGCACTATACTGAACAGCGCTACTGCTATAGAAGTTAGCAGCAGCGCGCTTATAGGAAAACCGCTACTGCTAAGATCAGCCCACAAGTTTAGTCCCACCTCGCTCCGTGAACAGGCTGTTTACCACCTTAAATATGTTATTTCTGAAACTACGACAACCAGTTGGTCTTCACTGAACTCTATGTTCCTACTGGAGAGGACTCATATTGACAATTCAGATTGTACACAAAAAGATCATTGACGGCCAATGTATTTTTGCATTGAAGTATTTTTTGTATAGTTACACTTAGCAGTAGCGGTTTATGTGCAAAGCGCTACTGCTATTCAGATTAGCTGTAGCGCGTTTTGGCAAACGTGCTACAACTATCCCTACCTTATCCCCACAGGCACGACCGGCCCTCTCTCAAACTCTCACTCTCGCCCCCCCCCCTCCCTGTGCCGATAACCGTCGTCGTGCGTCGCCGCCGCCGCCTTCGTCTGTCCGCCGCCGAGGTTCTCCCCTCCTTCCGTCCCTCCTACCTCCTCCTCGCACATCCTCCCTCCGCCTGCGGCCGCCCCTCCCTCCTCCGCAGCCGCCCTCCTCCCTCCGCCTGTGGCCGCCCCTGCTCCCTCCTC
>NW_021189419.1:0-2309 GCF_002162155.2 Triticum dicoccoides | reverse complement strand
AAAATATAAAAGAAAATGATGAAAATGTCTAAAAAAATAAAAGAAAATAAGTTTCCCATGTGATATGTGCCCTAGTTGTTGGGAAAATTTGCAAATATGAATTTTGACTTCATTTGCAAAATCATCTACGGGGCTTTTAACTTTTGCATACTAACTCGGATGAAAAAGTTTTGCATACTAACTCGGATGAAAAAGTTTTTATATGAAAAATCATCTACTCGAAAAGTTACATCCAAATTTAACGGGGGGTACCTCGTTAAACATTTTCAAAATCCTCAAAAACCGAGAAACTGTGTTCTTCCCCCATCTCGTCTCCTCTCCGGTGGCTGCAGAGGAGCCCCGTTTCATGCCGCGTCCCTAACTTGAAGACCGGTTCAGGGGGCTACTGACGGTGTCCTGGACTAGGGGGTACTCAACACGTCATCTCCCGATCAGTTGGATTTGGCCGAGGACCCCCATGGCCGTATACTCATGGGCCAGTCCGGACAACTGCCGCATACAAGGAAGAATCCACAACACTTGGCGATCAAGACAAGGACTCCTTCCCCACCGGCGTATTTGGCTAGGACTCTTGTTATCCTAGGCCTCTGGTGCATTATATAAACCGGGGCCAGGCTAGTCGATAGACATATACAACAACAATCATACCATAGGCTAGCTTCTAGGGTTTAGCCTCTCTGATCTCGTGGTAGATCAACTCTTGTACTACCCATATCATCAATATTAATCAAGCAGGAGTAGGGTTTTACCTTCATCGAGAGGGCCTCATCGCCTCGACAGATCCAGGATACCCACTCTACGTGGTTAACGTTTCACGGCAAATGTCGTATGTCGACAGCTTCCCCGCGGATAAGTTCTTCCTCCGATTCGATTACATATTTGACATGTTTCACGTGAAGAAGCTGGATCTTACGTTTGTCCGCCTTTATGCCTTGCACATGAACTACATTGTCGGGTTTGAGCAGATAGCTCATATCTGTGTCGCTGACCCATACTACATGCACGAGGGCTTCTTGGGAGTCTGCGCAGAGCACCGTGTATACGCGAGGGAATACATCATCAATTTCATGCTCGCCAATAAGAACAAGGAGGCGATTCTCGTGCCTTATCATCCCGTGTAAGTCATCCGCGCTGCTATCCTTCCTTCGGTTTTAATCATTCATTTGCACGGTGGAGGCTAAGTAATTTGAGGTGTACTTATTTTGCGCAGCGGCGGGCACGCCGTCCTCATCATCCTATACCCCCGATTCTCCCACGCTCTTTACTTGGACTCGTCGAAGAACATTCACAAAAAGGATTACACCCACATCAAGGATGTTCTCGACAGTGCTATGTTTTACTACCAAGCAAGGGGTGGAGAGGTCAGGGACAAGAAGAGAAGGGGCGGCAGGGTCGCCTTCATCCATAAGACCGACTTTTGCTGCATCCAGCAACCGAACGATTCTCTTAATGATGGATTCTATGTCCTACACCACATGCTGGAGTACAGACGGGATCACCAGAACCTTCGCATGTCACCTAGATCCGGCGATGCCCATATTCTGCAATGGGAAAAGAACGTAGGAGATATCAAGGATCATCGACTTCGAGCCGAGTTCTATCACATCCAGCGCGAACTTGCCCAAATCATCATGAAGGAGGTCGTCGGAAAAACAGGGATGTTCTACGAAGAAGGACAAATGTCGTGGGAAGACGTCCGAACATGGGTAGCCGCTCAGCGTCTCGACCTGAAGCCTTTCACTAGGCTCGAGGACTATCTCCCTAACATTGATGGATGGCACGACATGTTGGAGTGATTGTTGATATATGACAATGTGTCCATTTAGTCCATACTTTCTGTATGACAAAACTTTGAGTTATGCACGGTGAAACTTTATTTGTGATGTAATTAAACCGTCCTCCTCCTCGACTAGCGAAAATCACTCTAGTTAGGGCATTTTGGGGTACGATGAACTTTGTTATTTATGCTTATGATATGTTGTTTCTATTTTTGCCAAGTCTGTCTCTTTCTGTTGCTCAACTATATATGTTGCATATCATCGACTCATGTGACGATGCAGGTGCATAGATCATCGATGGTGAATAAGTGCTACGCCAGGAGTATATATACGACAAGTGGCCGGAGTGTCAGTTTAGGTTCACGCGTATACCATTGTTTAGATGGATGACGATGTATTTGCAAGTAATCGAGATTTGTATCGCTATTTTCGAGATGATAATGAGAGACCACTTTGTGTTGGATGATGATTATGATGATGACATGATTTGATGAGACTAGTTGTATGTATATGCTATGATTACATTTGTAT
>NW_021189418.1:0-1179 GCF_002162155.2 Triticum dicoccoides | reverse complement strand
TTAATTTGGAAGTTTCTATAACTAGAAAACTTAATGATGAGTGGGAACCTACTATAAAGATTAAAATTAAAGATCATGAGTGTTATGCTTTGTGTGATTTGGGTATTAGTGTTTCCACAATTCCGAAAACTTTATGTGATATTCTAGGTTTCCATGGTCTTGACGATTGTTCTTTAAATTTCCACCTTGCGGATTCCACCATTAAAAAGCCTATGAGAAGGATCAATGATGTTCTTATTGTTGCAAATAGGAACTATGTGCCCGTAGATTTTATCGTTCTTGACATAGATTGCAATCTTTCATGTCCTATTATTCTTGGTAGACCTTTCCTTATAACGATTGGTGCGATTATTGATATGAAGGAGGGGAATATTAGATTCCAGTTTCCATTAAGGAAAGGCATGGAGCAGTTTCCAAGAAAGAAAGTCAAATTACCTTATGAATCTATCATGGGAGCTACTTTGAATCAAGTGCCAAAGATGGCACTACTTAGATCTATCCTCGCTTTTATGCCTAGCTTGGGGCGTTAAACAATAGCACTTGTTGAGAGGCAACCCAATTTTATTTTAGTTTTTTTGTTTTTGATTCTATTTAGTAATAAATTTTGCATATACTTTCTATTTATATGTGTTTTATTGTTTTAATTAGTGTTTGTGCCAAGTAGAACCTATAGGATAACCTATGGTAAGAGTTAATTTGATTCTGCTGAAAAACAGATACTTTGCGCTCACGAGAAAAAAATCAATAAATCACATAAACGTGCTTTTGCGTTGATTCTTTTTGCTGTAGATCAATAGACAAATTTCCTAGGGATTCCTAGTTTGGTAGGACTTTTAAGGGTCCAGAAGTATTCGAAAGTTACAGATTGCTACAGACTGTTCTGTTATTGACAGATTCTGCTTTTAGTGTGTTGTTTGCTTATTTTGATGTATCTATGGCTAGTATGTAGGGGTATGAACCATAGAGAAGTTGGAATACAGTAGGTTTAACACCAATATAAATAAATAATGAGTTTATTAAAGTACCTTATGTGGTGGTTTTTCTTTCTTGCACTAACGGAGCTTATGAGATTTCCTGTTGAGTTTTGTGTTGTCAAGTTTTCATGTTTTGGGTAAAGATTTGATGGACTATGGAATAAAGGGTGTCAAAATCCGAAGCTTGGGGATGCCCATGGCACCC
>NW_021189417.1:0-1663 GCF_002162155.2 Triticum dicoccoides | reverse complement strand
TGCAGGTGTATGGGACATTTGTACAATCCACATATGAAGATAAGGAAGAAAGAGATGTTTATTTGCTGTCCAAAAAGTTCTCTCACGTCACTTTTGGCCCAAGAGAAGATAGAGTCCAAGTCTCTCACGTTCTGGATTCAGATTCGGACTGCACAGACATACCTGACTCAAAACGCACACAAGTTTTTCATACGGACTCCGAATTGGGTGATTCTTTTTTTGTTGGAAACTAGATTTCGTGCACTTTCCAACCCAATTGGAATCACCTTCAAATTCGTCCGGAGCGTTGAGTTGTGGACGAAACAATCTGATGCTGCAGCAGAATCCGAGTCAAACTACAAGTCCAAAGGTGTTACATCAACACCACTTGGGCCCATTGGCCTTGTACGACCTAGATTTAGTTTTAGGCTGCCTTGGGACATCCTCCCACCTCCTTGGCCGCCACCCCTTGCTCCTATATAAGTAGATCCATCTAGTAGCTTTTCCTTGGGATTTGTTTAGTTAAAAGTTAGCCAACGCAACTTCGTGTACTTCGTTTGTGTCCAACGACCAGACCAAGACCGCTTTCGGATCCCCACCTTTATCAATACTTCATATATATTTGCAATATTCAGATTGCTTTTATCATATTCGTGCTCGTTCTTCGATTGCTTGCAGGAATAGACCTTCGTGGTCAGGTTGATCGTGCACCGGCATGGTCAATAACCTCTGGAGATTGGTTTAGCGATTGCTAAGGCGCAACGTCGTGCACGTTTGTAGTCGGATCGTCAAAGTCGTCTCCACCAAATCAATAGTTACCATCTGATCGAAAGATCGGGACACCCTCGCCTCTATCAGTTTGGTAACCTTGGGAAGTGCACCTTTTGCACCGACCGAGTATCTTTTCTTGGCTATGTTGTTACTCCACAGGGAATTGAAGTTGATAAAGCCAAGATTGAAGCTATTGAGAGTTGGCCGCAGCCCAAAACGGTCACACAAGTGAGGAGTTTTCTTGGCCTCGCTGTATTCTATAGGCGTTTTGTGAGAGATTTCAGCACCATTGCTGCACCTCTCAATGAGCTTACAAAGAAAGATGTGCCTTTTCTTTGGGGTACTGCACAGGAAGAAGCCTTCACGGTATTGAAAGATAAGTTGACACATGCTCCTTTACTCCAACTTCCTGATTTTAATAAGACTTTTGAGCGTGAATGTGATGTTAGTGGAATTGGATTAGGAGGTGTGTTATTACAAGATGGCAAACCTGTTGCATACTTTTCTGAAAAATTGAGTGGGCCTAGTCTGAATTATTCTACTTATGATAAAGAATTATATGCTCTTGTTCGGACTTTAGAAACATGGCAACATTATTTATGGCCCAAAGAGTTTGTTATACATTCTGATCATGAATCTTTGAAACATATTAAAAGTCAAGCTAAACTGAATCGTAGACATGCTAAATGGGTTGAATTCATTGAGACTTTCCCTTATGTCATTAAACACAAGAAGGGAAAAGAAAATGTTATTGCTGATGCATTGTCTCGTCGCTATACTATGCTTTCACAACTTGACTTCAAAATATTTGGTTTGGAGACCATCAAAGATCAATATGTGCATGATGCTGATTTTAAAGATGTAATGCAGAATTGTAAAGAAGGAAGAATGTGGAACAAGTTTGTCGTTAACG
>NW_021189416.1:0-1041 GCF_002162155.2 Triticum dicoccoides | reverse complement strand
ACAAGAACGGAGTTACAAGTGATGATTTCAGGACTTTGAAGCCACCATAATGGATGCATGAAGCCTTGGACGAAATATACAAGATGCCACTTCATAAATTTCGTCCCGAGGCTATTTTAGGTGCTGCGTCACCTTATTATTGGGCCAGGCCCATGTAATTTCGAAATACATAAGTATAGGCTATTTTTAGAGTCCGTATGTGTGGGGAAACAAGAGATAGGGTTGATTTCGGACCCCTCCACCAAGGGCCACGAAATTCCCCCCCTCTTCCTCCATATATACAGCCCTTAGGGCATCGTTTAGACTTTGGGGTTTTGTTTAGATTAAAAGTTCGCCATAGCTGCAACTTCGCGTACTTCGTTTGTGTTCAACGACCAGACAAAGGCGTCACAGAACCCCACCTTGATCAATAAAGCTTTCATCTTATATTCGCAATATCCAGATTGCAATCTTAGTTTCTTGCTTGTTCTTCATTTGCTCGCAGGAAACAGACCCTCATGGTCAGGTTGATCGTGCTCCGGCGTGGTCAATAACCTCTCGGAGTTGGTTTAGCGATTGCTAAGGCGCGACGTCCTTGCACGTTCGTAGTCGGATCGTCAAAGTCGACTTCCACCAAAGCGAAATCCACCATCTCATCGAAAGACGGGACACCTCCGCCTCTATCAAGTGGTATCAGATTTCCAGGTTGCTCGGTGAGATTTTACAGTTTTTCGTAGTTTAGATCGAGTCTGTTCTTCATACCTACAGTCCACGAAAAAGCCACACAAAAAAAAATTAGGGTTAGTTCATCATATCCGAACCAATCTGAGCCTTTGCATAATCTTTTTAGGGTTTTGCTTTGTTGAATTTGCGGTTGCATCGTCGTGTCTAGTTGCTGGTCTTAGAGTCTAGTCTTTTAGAGTTTCGAGTTCTGGTCATAAGTTGTCACGCCGCCGCCGCACCATCATCATCACCCCTGCCATCTACCACCACCGCTTATCCGCCACCGCTTCGAATCCGTATCCATATACCACCACAGCTGTCATATACCACCACCGCTGC
>NW_021189415.1:0-36286 GCF_002162155.2 Triticum dicoccoides | reverse complement strand
CGGGGTGCGTTTACATGTCGGTCATCAATACTAGTAGTTTTGGCCAATTCTGGCCCGTTTCATGGACAATTACTCACTGTTTTGGGGCCCCGGAATGATTTCCACGATTAACGAACCCCCGGGTGCGCTTACGTGTTGGTTATGAACACTCACAGTTTTGGCCAATTCTAACGCATTTTGTGGACTTTTAGTCACCATTTTCTGGTCCTAAAGTGATTTCCATAGTTGTTGAACCCCAAGGCGCACTTACGTGTTAGTCATCAACACTCACAGTTTGGGCTGATTCTGGCCTGTTTCATGGACTATTACTCACTGTTTTGGGGCCCCGGAGTGATTTCCACGGTTAATGAACCGCAGGGTGCATTTACGTGTCGGTCATCAACACTCGCAGTGTTGGCCGATTCTGGCCCGTTTCTTGGACTATTACTCTGTTTTTGGCTCCAAGCGTGATTTCCACGATTTACGAACACCATGATGTGTTTACGTGTCGATCAATGACACTCACAATTTTGGCCAATTTCTGGCCCGTTTTGTGTACTATTACTCACCGTTTTGGCGTCCTAGAGCGATTTCCATGATTTACAATCCCCGGGGTGCGTTTGCGTCTCTGTCGTCAACACTCACAGTTTTGGCCAATTCTGACGCGATTCATGGACTATTGCTCATCATTTAGGGGTCCCTAAGCGATTCCTTAGTGGTTCAACCCTAAGGTCCGTTTACGTGTCGGTCATCAACACTCACAGTTTTGGCCGATTCTGGCCCGTTTCATGGACTATTACTCACCGTTTTGGGGCCCCAAAGTGATTTCCACGGTTGTTTAAGCCCATGGTGCTCTTACATGTCGATCATCAACAAGCGCACTTTGGGCTGATTTTGGACCATTTCTTGCATTATTACTTAGTTTTGGGCTCCCGGAGTGATTTCCACGATTGACGAACACCGGGGTGCGTTTACGTGTCGGTCATAAACACTCACAATTTTGGCCAATTCTCATCCGTTTCGTGCACTATTACTCACCGTTTGGGCGTCCCAGAGCGATTTCCACGATTGACAATCCCCGGAGTGCGTTTGCGTGTCTGCGTCAACACTCACAGTTTTGGCCAATTCTGACGCGATTCGTGGGCTATTACTCACCATTTAGGGGTCCCGAAGTGATTTCCATAGTTGTTGAACCCCAAGGTGCGTTTAGGTGTCGGTCATCAACACTCATTGTTTTGGGGCCCCGGTGTGATTTCCACGATTAACGAACTGCGGGGTGCGTTTACATGTCGGTCATCAATACTAGTAGTTTTGGCCAATTCTGGCCCGTTTCATGGACAATTACTCACTGTTTTGGGCCCCCGGAATGATTTCCACGATTAACGAACCCCCGGGTGCGCTTACGTGTTGGTTATGAATACTCACAGTTTTGGCCAATTCTAACGCATTTTGTGGACTTTTAGTCACCATTTTCTGGTCCTAAAGTGATTTCCATAGTTGTTGAACCCCAAGGCGCACTTACGTGTTAGTCATCAACACTCACAGTTTGGGCTGATTCTGGCCTGATTCATGGACTATTACTCACTGTTTTGGGGCCCCGGAGTGATTTCCACGGTTAATGAACCGCAGGGTGCATTTACGTGTCGGTCATCAACACTCATTGTTTTGGGGCCCCGGTGTGATTTCCACGATTAACGAACCGCGGGGTGCGTTTACATGTCGGTCATCAATACTAGTAGTTTTGGCCAATTCTGGCCCGTTTCATGGACAATTACTCACTGTTTTTGGGCCCCGGAATGATTTCCACGATTAACGAACACCCGGGTGCGCTTACGTGTTGGTTATGAACACTCACAGTTTTGGCCAATTCTAACGCATTTTGTGGACTTTTAGTCACCATTTTCTGGTCCTGAAGTGATTTCCATAGTTGTTGAACCCGAAGACGCACTTACGTGTTAGTTATCAACACTCACAGTTTGGGCTGATTCTGGCCTGTTTCATGGACTATTACTCACTGTTTTGGGGCCCCGGAGTGATTTCCACGGTTAACGAACCGCAGGGTGCATTTACGTGTCGGTCATCAACACTCGCAGTTTTGGCCGATTCTGGCCCGTTTCTTGGACTATTACTCTGTTTTTGGCTCCAAGCGTGATTTCCACGATTTACGAACACCATGATGCGTTTACGTGTCGATCAATGACACTCACAATTTTGGCCAATTTCTGGGCCGTTTTGTGTACTATTACTCACCGTTTTGGCGTCCTAGAGCGATTTCCATGATTTACAATCCCCGGGGTGCGTTTGCATCTCTGTCGTCAACACTCACAGTTTTGGCCAATTCTGACGCGATTCGTGGACTATTGCTCATCATTTAGGGGTCCCGAAGCGATTCCTTAGTGGTTCAACCCTAAGGTCCGTTTACGTGTCGGTCATCAACACTCACAGTTTTGGCCGATTCTGGCCCGTTTCATGGACTATTACTCACCGTTTTGGGGCCCCAAAGTGATTTCCACGGTTGTTTAAGCCCATGGTGCTCTTACATGTCGATCATCAACAAGCGCACTTTGGGCCGATTTTGGACCATTTCTTGCATTATTACTTAGTTTTGGGCTCCCGGAGTGATTTCCACGATTGACGAACACCGGGGTGCGTTTACGTGTCGGTCATAAACACTCACAATTTTGGCCAATTCTCATCCGTTTCGTGCACTATTACTCACCGTTTGGGCGTCCCAGAGCGATTTCCACGATGGACAATCCCCGGAGTGCGTTTGCGTGTCTGCGTCAACACTCACAGTTTTGGCCAATTCTGACGCGATTCGTGGGCTATTACTCACCATTTAGGGGTCCCGAAGTGATTTCCATAGTTGTTGAACCCCAAGGTGCGTTTAGGTGTCGGTCATCAACACTCATTGTTTTGGGGCCCCGGTGTGATTTCCACGATTAACGAACTGCGGGGTGCGTTTACATGTCGGTCATCAATACTAGTAGTTTTGGCCAATTCTGGCCCGTTTCATGGACAATTACTCACTGTTTTGGGGCCCCGGAATGATTTCCACGATTAACGAACCCCCGGGTGCGCTTACGTGTTGGTTATGAACACTCACAGTTTTGGCCAATTCTAACGCATTTTGTGGACTTTTAGTCACCATTTTCTGGTCCTAAAGTGATTTCCATAGTTGTTGAACCCCAAGGCGCACTTACGTGTTAGTCATCAACACTCACAGTTTGGGCTGATTCTGGCCTGTTTCATGGACTATTACTCACTGTTTTGGGGCCCCGGAGTGATTTCCACGGTTAATGAACCGCAGGGTGCATTTACGTGTCGGTCATCAACACTCGCAGTGTTGGCCGATTCTGGCCCGTTTCTTGGACTATTACTCTGTTTTTGGCTCCAAGCGTGATTTCCACGATTTACGAACACCATGATGTGTTTACGTGTCGATCAATGACACTCACAATTTTGGCCAATTTCTGGCCCGTTTTGTGTACTATTACTCACTGTTTTGGCGTCCTAGAGCGATTTCCATGATTTACAATCCCCGGGGTGCGTTTGCGTCTCTGTCGTCAACACTCACAGTTTTGGCCAATTCTGACGCGATTCGTGGACTATTGCTCATCATTTAGGGGTCCCTAAGCGATTCCTTAGTGGTTCAACCCTAAGGTCCGTTTACGTGTCGGTCATCAACACTCACAGTTTTGGCCGATTCTGGCCCGTTTCATGGACTATTACTCACCGTTTTGGGGCCCCAAAGTGATTTCCACGGTTGTTTAAGCCCATGGTGCTCTTACATGTCGATCATCAACAAGCGCACTTTGGGCCAATTTTGGACCATTTCTTGCATTATTACTTAGTTTTGGGCTCCCGGAGTGATTTCCACGATTGACGAACACCGGGGTGCATTTACGTGTCGGTCATAAACACTCACAATTTTGGCCAATTCTCATCCGTTTCGTGCACTATTACTCACCGTTTGGGCGTCCCAGAGCGATTTCCACGATTGACAATCCCCGGAGTGCGTTTGCGTGTCTGCGTCAACACTCACAGTTTTGGCCAATTCTGACGCGATTCGTGGGCTATTACTCACCATTTAGGGGTCCCGAAGTGATTTCCATAGTTGTTGAACCCCAAGGTGCGTTTAGGTGTCGGTCATCAACACTCATTGTTTTGGGGCCCCGGTGTGATTTCCACGATTAACGAACTACGGGGTGCGTTTACATGTCGGTCATCAATACTAGTAGTTTTGGCCAATTCTGGCCCGTTTCATGGACAATTACTCACTGTTTTGGGGCCCCGGAATGATTTCCACGATTAACGAACCCCCGGGTGCGCTTACGTGTTGGTTATGAACACTCACAGTTTTGGCCAATTCTAACGCATTTTGTGGACTTTTAGTCACCATTTTCTGGTCCTAAAGTGATTTCCATAGTTGTTGAACCCCAAGGCGCACTTACGTGTTAGTCATCAACACTCACAGTTTGGGCTGATTCTGGCCTGTTTCATGGACTATTACTCACTGTTTTGGGGCCCCGGAGTGATTTCCACGGTTAACGAACTGCAGGGTGCATTTACGTGTCGGTCATCAACACTCGCAGTTTTGGCCGATTCTGGCCCGTTTCTTGGACTATTACTCTGTTTTTGGGTCCAAGCGTGATTTCCACGATTTACGAACCCCATGGTGCGTTTACATGTCGATCAATGACACTCACAATTTTGGCCAATTTCTGGTCCGTTTTGTGTACTATTACTCACCGTTTTGGTGTCCTAGAGCGATTTCAACGATTTACAATCCCCGGAGTGCGTTTGCGTCTCTGTCGTCAACACTCACAGTTTTGGCCAATTCTAACGCGATTTGTGGACTATTACTCATCATTTAGGGGCCCCGAAGCGATTCCTTAGAGGTTGAACCCTAAGGTCCGTTTACGTGTCGGTCATCAACACACACAGTTTTGGCCGATTCTGGCCCGTTTCATGGACTACTACTCACCGCTTTGGGGCCCCAAAGTGATTTCCACGGTTGTTTAACCCCATGGTGCACTTACATGTCGATCATCAACAAGCGCACTTTGGGCCGATTTTGGACCATTTCTTGCATTATTACTTAGTTTTGGGGTCCCGGAGTGATTTCCACGATTGACGAACTCCGGGGTGCGTTTACGTGTCGGTCATAAACACTCACAATTTTGGCCAATTCTCGTCCGTTTCGTGCACTATTACTCACCGTTTGGGCGTCCCAGAGTGATTTCCACGATTGACAATCCCCGAAGTGCGTTTGCGTGTCTTTCGTCAACACTCACAGTTTTGGCCAATTCTGACGCGATTCGTGGGCTATTACTCACCATTTAGGGGTCCCGAAGCGATTTCCATAGTTGTTGAACCCCAAGGTGCATTTAGGTGTCGGTCATCAACACTCACTGTTTTGGGGCCCGGTGTGATTTCCACGATTAACGAACCGCAGGGTGCGTTTACATGTTGGTCATCAATACTAGTAGTTTTGGACAATTCTGGCCCGTTTCATGGACAATTACTCACTGTTTTGGGGCCCCGGAATGATTTCCACGATTAACGAACCCCCGGGTGCGCTTACGTGTTGGTTATGAACACTCACAGTTTTGGCCAATTCGAACGCATTTTGTGGACTTTTAATCACCGTTTTCTAGTCCTGAAGTGATTTCCGTAGTTGTTGAACCCCATGGCGCACCTACGTTTTAGTCATCAACACTCATAGTTTTGGCTGATTCTGGCCTGTTTCTGGCCTGTGAGTGATTTCCATGGTTAACGAACCGCAGGGTGCATTTACGTGTCGGTCATCAACACTCGCAGTTTTGGCCGATTCTGGCCCGTTTCTTGGGCTATTACTCTGTTTTTGGGTCCAAGCGTGATTTCCACGATTTACGAACCCCATGGTGCTTTTACGTGTCGATCAATGACACTCACAATTTTGGCCAATTTCTGGTCCGTTTTGTGTACTATTACTCACCGTTTTGGTGTCCTAGAGCGATTTCCACGATTTACAATCCCCGGGGTGCGTTTGCATCTCTGTCGTCAACACTCACAGTTTTGGCCAATTCTGACGCGATTCGCGGACTATTACTCATCATTTAGGGGTCCCGAAGCGATTCCTTAGTGGTTGAACCCTAAGGTCCGTTTACGTGTCGGTCATCAACACTCACAGTTTTGGCCGATTCTGGCCCGTTTCATGGACTACTACTCACCGTTTTGGGGCCCCAAAGTGATTTCCACGGTTGTTTAACCCCATGGTGCGCTTACATGTCGATCATCAAAGCGCACTTTGGGCCGATTTTGGACCATTTCTTGCATTATTACTTAGTTTTGGGGTCCCGGAGTGATTTCCACGATTGAAGAACTCCGGGGTGCGTTTACGTGTCGGTCATAAACACTCACAATTTTGGCCAATTCTCGTCCGTTTCATGCACTATTACTCACCGTTTGGGCGTCCCAGAGCGATTTTCACGATTGACAATCCCCGGAGTGCGTTTGCGTGTCTTTCGTCAACACTCACAGTTTTGGCCAATTCTGACGCGATTCGTGGGCTATTACTCACCATTTAGGGGTCCCGAAGCGATTTCCATAGTTGTTGAACCCCAAGGTGCATTTAGGTGTCGGTCATCAACACTCACTGTTTTGGGGCCCCGGTGTGATTTCCACGATTAACGAACCGTACGGTGCGTTTACATGTTGGTCATCAGTACTAGTAGTTTTGGACAATTCTGGCCCGTTTCATGGACAATTACTCACTGTTTTGGGGCCCCGAAATGATTTCCACGATTAACGAACCCCCGGGTGCGCTTACGTGTTGGTTATGAACACTCACAGTTTTGGCCAATTCGAACGCATTTTGTGGACTTTTAATCACCGTTTTCTAGTCCTGAAGTGATTTCCGTAGTTGTTGAACCCCATGGCGCACTTACGTGTTAGTCATCAACACTCACAATTTTGGCTGATTCTGGCCTGTTTCATGGACTATTACTCATTGTTTCGGGGCCCCGGAGTGATTTCCACTGTTAACGAACCGCAGGGTGCATTTACGTGTCGGTCATCAACACTCCCAGTTTTGGCCGATTCTGGCCCGTTTCTTGGACTATTACTCTGTTTTTGGGTCCAAGCGTGATTTCCACGATTTACGAACCCCGTGGTGCGTTTACGTGTCGGTCAATGACACTCACAATTTTGGCCAATTTCTGGTCCGTTTTGTGTACTATTACTCAACGTTTTGGCGTCCTATAGCAATTTCCACGATTTACAATCCCCGGGGTGCGTTTGCATCTCTGTCTTCAACACTCACACTTTTGGCCAATTCCGACGCGATTCGTGGACAATTACTCATCATTTAGGGGTCCCGAAGCGTTTCCATAGTGGTTGAACCCTAAGGTCCGTTTACGTGTCGGTCATCAACACTCAGAGTTTTGGCCGATTCTGGCCCGTTTCATGGACTATTACTCACCGTTTTGGGGCCCCAAAGTGATTTTCACGGCTGTTTAACCCCATGGTGGGCTTACATGTCGATCACCAACAAGCGCAGTTTGGGCCGATTTTGGACCATTTCTTGCCTTATTACTTTGTTTTGGGGTCCCGGAGTGATTTCCACGATGGAAGAACTCCGGGGTGCGTTTACGTGTTGGTCATAAACACTCACAATTTTGGACAATTCTCGTCCGTTTTGTGCACTACTACTCACTGTTTGGGCGTCCCAAAGCGATTTTCACGATTGATCATCCCCGGAGTGCGTTTGCGTGTCTGTCGTCAACACTAACAGTTTTGGCCAATTCTGACGCGATTCGTGGGCTATTACTCACCATTTAGGGGTCCCGAAGTGATTTCCATAGTTGTGGAACCCCAAGGTGCCTTTAGGTGTCGGTCATCAACACTCACTGTTTTGGGGCCCCGGTGTGATTTCCACGATTAACGAACCGCGGGGTGCGTTTACATGTCGGTCATCAATACTAGTAGTTTTGGCCAATTCTGGCCCGTTTCATGGACAATTACTCACTGTTTTGGGGCCCCAGAATGATTTCCACGATTAACGAACCCCCGGGTGCGCTGACGTGTCGGTTATGAACACTCACAGTTTTGGCCAATTCTAACGCGTTTTGTGGACTTTTAGTCACCGTTTTCTGGTCCTGAAGTGATTTCCGTAGTTGTTGAACCCCATGGCGCACTTACGTGTTAGTCATCAACACTCACAGTTTTGGCTGATTCTGGCCTAATTCATGGACTATTACTCACTATTTCGGGGCCCCGGAGTGATTTCCATGGTTAACGAACCGCAGGGTGCATTTACGTGTCGATCAATGACACTCACAATTTGGGGGCCCGTTTCTTGGACTCTTACTCTGTTTTTGGGTCCAAGCGTGATTTCCACGATTTACGAACCCCGTGGTGCGTTTACGTGTCGATCAATGACACTCACAATTTTGGCCAATTTCTGGTCCGTTTTGTGTACTATTACTCGCCGTTTTGGCGTCCCAGAGCGATTTCCACGATTTACAATCCCCGGGGTGCGTTTGCGTCTCTGTCGCCAACACTCACAGTTTTGGCCAATTCTGACGCGATTCGTGGACAATTACTCATCATTTAGGGGTCCCGAAGCGATTCCATAGTGGTTGAACCCTAAGGTCCGTTTACGTGTCGGTCAACAACACTCACAGTTTTGGACGATTCTGGCCCGTTTCATGGACTACTACTCACCATTTTGGGGCCCCGAAGTGATTTCCACGGTTGTTTGACCCCATGGTGCGCTTACGTGTCGATCATCAACAAGCGCACTTTGGGCCGATTTTGGCCCATTTCTTGCATTATTACTTAGTTTTGGGGTCTCGGAGTGATTTCCACGGTTGATGAACTCCGGGGTGCGTTTACGTGTCGGTCATAAACACTCACAATTTTGGCCAATTCTCGTCCGTTTCGTGCACTATTACTCACCGTTTGGGCATCCCAGAGCGATTTCCACGATTGACAATCCCCGGAGTGCATTTGCGTTTCTGTCGTCAACACTCACAGTTTTGGCCAATCCTGACGCGAGTCGTGGGCTATTACTCACCATTTAGGGGTCCCAAAGCGATTTCCATAGTTGTTGAACCCCAAGGTGCGTTTAGGTGTCGGTCATCAACACTCACTGTTTTGGGGCCCCGGTGTGATTTCCACGATTAACGAACCGCGGGGTGCGTTTACATGTCGGTCATCAATACTAGTAGTTTTGGCCAATTCTGGCCCTTTTCGTGGACAATTACTCACTGTTTTGGGGCCCCGGAATGATTTCCACGATTAACGAACCCCCGGGTGCGCTTACGTGTCAGTTATGAACACTCACAGTTTTGGCCAATTCTAACGCGTTTTGTGGACTTTTAGTCACCGTTTTCTTGTCCTGAAGTGATTTCCATAGTTGTTGAACCCCAAGGCGCACTTACGTGTTAGTCATCATCACTCACAGTTTTGGCTGATTCTGGCCTGTTTCATGGACTATTACTCACTGTTTGGGGGCCCCGGAGTGATTTCCACGGTTAACGAACCGCAGGGTGCATTTACGTGTCAGTCATCAACACTCGCAGTTTTGGCTGGTTCTGGCCCGTTTCTTGGACTATTACTCTGTTTTTGGGTCCAAGCGTGATTTCCATGATTTACGAACCCCGTGGTGCGTTTACATGTCGGTCAATGACACTCACAATTTTGGCCAATTTCTGGTCCGTTTTGTGTACTATTACTCGCCGTTTTGGCGTCCCAAAGCGATTTCCACGATTTACAATCCCCGGGGTGCGTTTGCGTCTCTGTCGCCAACACTCACAGTTTTGGCCAATTCTGACGCGATTCGTGGACAATTACTCATCATTTAGGGGTCCCGAAGCGATTCCATAGTGTTTGAACCCTAACGTCCGTTTACGTGTCGGTCAACAACACTCACAGTTTTGGCCGATTCTGGCCAGTTTCATGGACTATTACTCACCATTTTGGGGCCCCGAAGTGATTTCCACGGTTGTTTGACCCCATGGTGCGCTTACGTGTCGATCATCAACAAGCGCACTTTGGGCCGATTTTGGCCCATTTCTTGCATTATTACTTAGTTTTGGGGTCTCGGAGTGATTTCCACGGTTGACGAACTCCGGGGTGCGTTTACGTGTCGGTCATAAACACTCACAATTTTGGCCAATTCTCGTCCGTTTCATGCACTATTACTCACCGTTTGTGCGTCCCAGAGCGATTTCCATGATTGACAATCCCTGGATTGCGTTTGCGTGTCTGTCGTCAACACTCACAGTTTTGGCCAATTCTGACGTGATTCGTGGGCTATTACTCACCATTTAGGGGTCCCAAAGCGATTTCCATAGTTGTTGATGTTGGGGAACGTAGTAGAAATTCAAAATTTTCCTACGTGTCACCAAGATCTATCTATGGAGAAACCAGCAATGAGTAGAAAGAGAGTGCATCTACATACCCTTGTAGATCGCTAAGCGGAAGCGTTCAAGTGAACGGGGTTGATGGAGTCGTACTCGTCGTGATTCAAATCACCGATGATCAAGTGCCGAACGCACGGCACCTCCGCGTTCAACACACGTACAGCCCGGTGACGTCTCCCACACCTTGATCCAGCAAGGAGAGAGGGAGAGGTTGAGGAAGACTCCATCCAGCAGCAGCACAACAGCGTGGTGGTGATGGAGGAGCGTGGCTATTCAGCAGGCCTTCGCTAAGCACCGCGAGATATGAGGAGAAGGGAGAGAGGTAGGGCTGCACCAAGAGGAGAAGAACTCATGTGTTGGGCAGCCCCAGGCCTCAAGTATTTATAGGGGAGAGGGGGCTGCGCCCCCTTCTAGGGTTCCCCCCCTAGGGGGCGGCGGCCAGCCCTAGATGGGACTTGGAGGGGGCGGCCAAGAGGGGGAGAGAGGGGGCGCGCCCTAGGGTGGGCCTTAGGGCCCATCTGCCCTAGGGTTTCCCCTCTCCCCTCCTAGTTGCGCCTTGGGCAAGGGTGGGAGGCGCACCAGCCCACTCTGGGGCTGGTCCCTTTCCACTCTAGGCCCATGTAAGCCTCCGGGGCCGGTGGCCCCACTTGGTGGACCCCCGGGATCCTCTCGGTGGTCCCGGTACTTTACCGATAAACCCCGAAACTTTTCCGGTGACCAAAAAAGGACTTCCCATTTATAAATCTTTACCTCCGAACCATTCCGGAACTCCTCGTGACGTCCGGGATCTCATCCAGGACTCCGAACAACATTCGGTAACCACATACAAGCTTCCTATATAACCCTAGCGTCATCGAACCTTAAGTGTGTAGACCCTACGGGTTCGGGAGATATGCAGACATGACCGAGACGTTCTTCGGTCAATAACCAACAGCGGGATCTGGATACCCATGATGGCTCCCACATGTTCCACGATGATCTCATCGGATGAACCACGATGTCAAGGACTTAATCAATCCCGTATACAATTCCCTTTGTCTAGCGGTATTGTACTTGCCCGAGATTCGATCGTCGGTATCCTTATACCTTGTTCAATCTCGTTACCGGCAAGTCTCTTTACTCGTTTCGTAACACATTATCCCGTGATCAACTCCTTGGTCACATTGCGCAAATGATGATGTCCTACCGAGTGGGCCCAGAGATACCTCTCCGCTTACACGGAGTGACAAATCCCAGTCTCGATTCGTGCCAACCCAACAGATACTTTCGGAGATACCTGTAATGCACCTTTATAGCCACCCAGTTACGTTGTGATGTTTGGTACACCCAAAGCACTCCTACGGTATCCGGGAGTTGCACAATCTCATGGTCTAAGGAAAAGATACTTGACATTAGAAAAGCTCTAGCAAACGAACTACACGATCTTTGTGCTATGCTTAGGATTGGGTCTTGTCCATCACATCATTCTCCTAATGATGTGATCCCGTTATCAACGACATCCAATGTCCATAGCCAGGAAATCATGACTATCTGTTGATCACAACGAGCTAGTCAACTAGAGGCTCACTAGGGACATATTGTGGTCTATGTATTCACACGTGTATTACGATTTCCGGATAATACAGTTAGAGCATGAATAAAAGACAATTATCATGAACAAGGAAATATAATAATAATACTTTTATTATTGCCTCTAGGGCATATTTCCAACAGTCTCCCACTTGGACTAGAGTCAATAATCTAGTTCACATCACCATGTGATTAACACTGACAGGTCACATCACCATGTGACCAACATCCAAAGAGTTTACTAGTGTCATTAAACTAGTTCACATCATCATGTGATTAAGACTCAATGAGTTCTTGGTTTGATCATGTTGCTTGTGAGAGAGGTTTTAGTCAACGGGTCTGAACCTTTCAGATCCGTGTGTGCTTTACAAATCTCTATGTCATCTCCTAGATGTAGCTACCACGCTCTATTTGGAGCTATTCCAAATAACTGTTCTACTTGGAGCTATTCTAAAAGTTGCTCCATTATACATATACGGTATCTCTACTCAGAGCTATCCGGATAGGTGTTAAGCTTGCATCGACGTAACTCTTTACGTCGAACTCTTTATCACCTCCATAATCGAGAAAATTCCTTAGTCCACTAGTTACTAAGGATAACTTTGACCACTGTCCTGTGATCCATTCTTGGATCACTCTTGTACCCCTTGACTGACTCATGGCAAGGCACACTACAGGTGCGGTACACAGCATAGCATACTGTAGAGCCTACGACTTAAGCATAGGGGATGACCTTCGTCCTTTCTCTCTATTTTGCCGTGGTCGAGCTTTTAAGTCTTAACTTCATACCTTACAGCTCAGGCAAGAACTCCTTCTTTGACTGATCCATCTTGAACACCTTCAAGAACATGTCAAGGTACGTGCTCATTTGAAAGTACTATTAAGCGTTTTGATCTATCTTATAGATCTTGATGCTTATTGTTCAAGTAGCCTAATCCTGGTTTTCCATTGAAAAACAGTTTTCAAATAACCCTATATGCTTTCTAGAAATTCTACATCATTTCTGATCATCAATATGTCAACAACATATACTCATCAGAAATTATATAGTGCTCCCACTCACTTCTTTGGAAATACAAGTTTCTCATAAACTTTGTATAAACCCAAAATCATTGATCATCTTATCAAAGCATACATTCCAACTCCGAGATGCTTACTCCAGTCCTTAGAAGGATCGCTGGAGCCAGCATACCTTTTGGCATCCTTAGGATCGACAAAAACTTTTGGATTGTATTACATACAACCTTTCCTTACGAAAACTGGTAAGGAAACTTGTTTTGACATCCATCTACCAGATTTCATAAATGCAGCTAATTCTAACATGATTCCGACAGACTTCAAGCATCGCTACAGATGAGAAAATCTCATCGTAGTCAACTCCTTGAACTTGTGAAAAACTCTTCGCCACAAGTCGAGCTTCATAGATGGTGACATTACCATCCACGTTCGTCTTCTTCTTAAAGATCCATTTATCTCAATGGCTTGCCGATCATCGGGCAAGTCCACCAAAGTCCATGTTTTGTTCTGATACATGGATCCTATCTCGGATTTCATGGCTTCTAACCATTTGTCGAATTTGGGCCCACCATTGCTTCTCCATAGCTCGTAGGTTCATTGTTGTCTAGCAACATGACCTTTAAGACAGGATCACCGTACCACTCCGAAGTAGTACGCGTCCTTGTCGTCCTACGAGGTTCGGTAGTGACTTGATCTGAAACTTCATGATCACTATCATAAGCTTCCACTTCAATTGGTGTAGGTGCCACAGGAGCAACTTCCTGTGCCCTGCTACACACTTGTTGAAGTGACGGTTCAATAACCTTATCAAGTCTCCACCATCCTCCCACTCAATTATTTCGAGAGAAACTTTTCCTCGAGAAAGGACCCGATTCAAGAAACAATCCTTATTGCTCTCGGATCTGAATTAGGAGGTATACCCAACTATTTTGGGTGTCCTATGAAGATGCATTTTATCCGCTTTGGGTTCGAGCTTATCAACCTGAAACTTTTCCACATAAGTGTCGCAGCCCCAAACCTTTAAGAAATGACAACTTAGGTTTCTCTAAACCATAATTCATGCGGTGTCATCTCAACGGAATTACGTGGTGCCCTATTTAAAGTGAATGTGGTTGTATCTAATGCCTAACCCATGAACAATAGTGGTAATTCGATAAGAGACATCATGGTACGCACCATATCCAATAGGGTGCAACTATGATGTTCGGACACACCATCACACTATGGTGTTCCAGGCGGTATTAATTGCGAAACAATTTCCACAATGTCTTAATTGTGTGCCAAAACTCGTAACTCAGATATTCATCTCTATGATCATATCATAGACATTTTATCCTCCTATCACAATGATCTTCTACTTCACTCTGAAATTACGTGAACCATTCAATAATTCATACTTGTGTTTCATCAAATAAATATTCTCAACATCTACTCGAATCATCTGTGAAGTAAGAACATAACGATATTCACTGCATGCCTCAGCGCTCATTGGACTGCACACATCAAAATGTGTTACTTCCAACAAGTTGCTATCTTGTTCCATTTTACTGAAACCGAGGCTTTTCAGTCATCTTGCCCATGTGGTATGATTTGCATATCTCAAGTGATTCAAAATCAAGTGAGTCCAAACGATCCATCTGCATGGAGTTTCTTCATGCATATACACCAATAGACATGGTTCGCATGTCTCAAACCTTTCAAAAACGAGTGAGTCCAAAGATCCATCAACATGGAGCTTCTTCATGCGTTTTACACCAATATGACTTACATGTCAGTGCCACAAGTAAGTGGTACTATCATTACTATCTTATATCTTTTGGCATGAAAATGTGTATCACTACGATCGAGATTCAATAAACCATTCATTTAGGTGCAAGACCATTGAAGGTATTATTCAAATAAACAGAGTAACCATTATTCTCCTTAAATGAATAACCATATTGCGATAGACATAATCCAATCATGTCCATGCTCAACGCAAACACCAATCTCGATGGTAGAGGGGGCGTGCGATGCTTGATCATATCAACATTGGAAACACTTCCAACACACATCGTCAGCTCACCTTTAGCTAGTCTCCGTTTATTCCGTAGCCTTTATTTCGGGTTACTAACACTTACCAACCGAACCGGTATATAATACCCTGGTGCTACTAGGAATACTAGTAAAGTACACATTAACATAATGTATATCCAATATACTTCTATCGACCTTGCCAGCCTTCTCATCTACCAAGTATCTAGGGTAATTCTGCTCCAGTGGTTGTTCCCCTTATTACAGAAGCACTTAGTCTCGGGTTTGGGTTCAACCTTGGGTTTCTTCACTAGAGCAGCAGCTGATTTGCCATTTCATGAAGTATCCCTTCTTGCCCTTGCCCTTCTTGAAACTAGTGGTTTCATCAACAATTGATGCTCCTTATTGATTTCTACTTTCGCGGTGTCAAACATCGTGAATACCTCAAGGATCATCATATCTATCCCTGATATGTTATAGTTCATCACAAAGCTCTAGCAGCTTGGTGGTAATGACTTCGGAGAACCATCACTATTTCATCTGGAAGATCAACTTCCACTCGATTCAAGCGATTGTTGTACTCAGACAATCTGAGCACAAGCACAACAATTGAGCTTTTCTCCTTAGTTTGCAGGCTAAGAAAATCGTCGGAGGTCTTATACCTTTTGACGTGGGCACGAGCCAGAAATCTCATTTTCAGCCATCGAAACATCTCATATGTTCCGCGACATTTCAAAAAACGTCTTTGATGCCTCAACTCTAAACCGTTTCACTGAACTATCACGTAGTTATCAAAACGTGTATGTCTGATTTTCACAACATCCACAAACGACATTTGGGGTTCGGCACACTGAGCAGCGCATTAAGGACATAAGCTTTCTACTGATTGCATAATCGCTACTGTCAACTTTCAACTATATTTTCTCTAGGAACATAACTAAACAGTAGAACTAAAGCGCGAGCTACGACATAATTTGCAAAAGGTCTTTTGACTATGTTCAAGATAATTAAGTTCATCTTATGAACTCCCACTCAGATAGACATCCCTCTGGTCATCTAAGTGATCACATGATCCGAGTCAACTAGGCCATGTCCGATCATCACGTGAGATGGACTAGCCAACGTCGGTGAACATCTTCGTGTTGATCGTATCTTCTATACGACTCATGCTCGACCTTTCGGTCTCCGTGTTCCGAGGCCATGTCTGTACATGCTAGGCTCGTCAAGTTAACCCTAAGTGTTTTCGCTGTGTAAATCTGTCTTACACCCGTTGTATGTGAACGTAAGAATCCATCACACCCGATCATCACGTGGTGCTTAGAAGCGACGAACTGTAGCAACGGTGCACAGTTAGGGGAGAACACTTCTTGAAATTGTTGTAAGGGATCATCTTATTTACTACCGTCGTCCTAAGTAAACAAGATGCATAAACATGATAAACATCACATGCAATCAAATAGTGACATGATATGGCCAATATCATTTTGCTCCTTTTGATCTCCATCTTCGGGGCTCCATGATCGTCATCGTCACAGGCATGACACCATGATCTCCATCATCATGATCTCCATGATCGTGTCTCCATGAAGTCGTCTCGCCAACTTATTACTTCTACTACTATGGCTACCGGTTAGCAATAAAGTAAAGTAATTACATGGCGTTGTTCAATGACACGCAGGTCATACAATAAATTAAGACAACTCCTATGGCTCCTGCCGGTTGTCATACTCATCGACATGCAAGTCGTGAATCCTATTACAAGAAGATGATCAATCTCATACATCACATATCATTCATCACATTCTTCTTGGCCATATCACATCACATAGCATACCCTGCAAAAACAAGTTAGACGTCCTCTAATTGTTGTTTGCATGTTTTAAGTGGCTGCTATGGGTTTCTAGCAAGAATGTTTCTTACCTACGCAAAACCACAACGTGATATGTCAATTGCTATTTACCCTTCATAAGGACCCTTTTCATCGAATCCGTTCCGACTAAAGTGGGAGAGACTGGCACCCGCTAGCCACCTTATGCACGAAGTGCGTGTCAATCGGTGGAACCTGTCTCACGTAAGAGTACGTGTAAAGTCGGTCCGGGCCGCTTCATCCCACAATACCGTCGAAACAAGATTGGACTAGTAACGGTAAGCATATTGATCAACATCAACGCCCAAAACAACTTTGTGTTCTACTCGTGCAAAGAATCTACGCAATAGACCTAGCTCATGATGCCACTGTTGGGGAACGTAGTAGAAATTCAAAATTTTCCTACGTGTCACCAAGATCTATCTATGGAGAAACCAGCAACGAGTAGAAAGAGAGTGCATCTACATACCCTTGTAGATCTCTAAGCGGAAGCGTTCAAGTGAACGGGGTTGATGGAGTCGTACTCGTCGTGATTCAAATCACTGATGATCAAGTGCCGAACGCACGGCACCTCCGCGTTCAACACACGTACAGCCCGGTGACGTCTCCCACGCCTTGATCCAGCAAGGAGAGAGGGAGAGGTTGAGCAAGACTCCATCCAGCAGAAGCACAACGGCGTGGTGGTGATGGAGGAGCGTGGCTATTCAGCAGGGCTTCGCTAAGCACCGCGAGATATGAGGAGAAGGGAGAGAGGTAGGGCTGCACCAAGAGGAGAAGAACTCATGTGTTGGGCAGCCCCAGGCCTCAAGTATTTATAGGGGGAGAGGGGGCTGCGCCCCCTTCTAGGGTTCCCCCCCTAGGGGGCGGCGGCCAGCCCTAGATGGGGCTTGGAGGGGGCGGCCAAGAGGGGGAGAGAGGGGGCGCGCCCTAGGGTGGGCCGTAGGGCCCATCTGCCCTAGGGTTTCCCCTCTCCCCTCCTAGTTGCGCCTTGGGAAAGGGTGGGAGGCGCACCAGCCCACTCTGGGGCTGGTCCCTTTGCACTCTAGGCCCATGTAAGCCTACGGGGCCGGTGGCCCCACTTGGTGGACCCCCGGGACCCTCCCGGTGGTCCCGGTACTTTACCGATAAACCACGAAACTTTTCCGGTGACCAAAACAGGACTTCCCATATATAAATCTTTACGTCCGGACCATTCCGGAACTCCTCGTGACGTCCGGGATCTCATCCAGGACTCCGAACAACATTCGGTAACCACATACAAGCTTCCTATATAACCCTAGCGTCATCGAACCTTAACTGTGTAGACCCTACGAGTTCGGGAGACATGCAGACATGACCGAGACGTTCTCCGGTCAATAACCAACAGCGGGATCTGGATACCCATGACGGCTCCCACATGTTCCACGATGATCTCATCGGATGAACCACGATGTCAAGGACTTAATCAATCCCGTATACAATTCCCTTTGTCTAGCGGTATTGTACTTGCCCGAGATTCGATCGTCGGTATCCTTATACCTTGTTCAATCTCGTTACCGGCAAGTCTCTTTACTCGTTCCGTAACACATCATCCCGTGATCAACTCCTTGGTCACATTGCGCAAATGATGATGTCCTACCGAGTGGGCCCAGAGATACCTCTCCGCTTACACGGAGTGACAAATCCCAGTCTCGATTCGTGCCAACCCAACAGATACTTTCGGAGATACCTGTAATGCACCTTTATAGCCACCCAGTTACGTTGTGACGTTTGGTACACCCAAAGCACTCCTACGGTATCCGGGAGTTGCATAATCTCATGGTCTAAGGAAAAGATACTTGACATTAGAAAAGCTCTAGCAAACGAACTACACGATCTTTGTGCTATGCTTAGGATTGGGTCTTGTCCATCACATCATTCTCCTAATGATGTGATCCCGTTATCAACGACATCCAATGTCCATAGCCAGGAAATCATGACTATCTGTTGATCACAACGAGCTAGTCAACTAGAGGCTCACTAGGGACATATTGTGGTCTATGTATTCACACGTGTATTACAATTTCCGGATAATACAGTTAGAGCATGAATAAAAGACAATTATCATGAACAAGGAAATATAATAATAATACTTTTATTATTGCCTCTAGGGCATATTTCCAACAGTTGAACCCCAAGGTGCGTTTAGGTGTCGGTCATCAACACTCACTATTTTGGGGCCCCGGTGTGATTTCCACGATTAACGAACCGCGGGGTGCGTTTACATGTCGGTCATCAATACTAGTAGTTTTGGCCAATTCTGGCACTTTTCGTGGACAATTACTCACTGTTTTGGGGCCCCGGAATGATATCCAGGATTAACGAACCCCCGGGTGCGCTTACGTGTCGGTTATGAACACTCACAGTTTTGGCCAATTCTAATGCGTTTTGTGGACTTTTAGTCACCATTTTCTGGTCCTGAAGTGATTTCCATAGTTGTTGAACCCCAAGGCGCACTTACGTGTTAGTCATCAACACTCACAGTTTTGGCTGATTCTGGCCTGTTTCATGGACTATTACTCACTGTTTTGGGGCCCCGGAGTGATTTCCACGGTTAACGAACCGCAGGGTGCATTTACGTGTCGGTCATCAACACTCACAGTTTTGGCTGGTTCTGGCCCGTTTCTTGGACTATTACTCTGTTTCTGGGTCCAAGCGTGATTTCCACGATTTACGAACCCCGTGGTGCATTTACGTGTCGGTCAATGACACTCACAATTTTGGCCAATTTCTGGTCCGTTTTGTGTACTATTACTCGCCGTTTTGTCATCCCAGAGCGATTTCTACGATTTACAATCCCCGGGGTGCGTTTGCGTCTCTGTCGCAAACACTCACAGTTTTGGCCAATTCTGACGCGATTCGTGGACAATTACTCATCATTTAGGGGTCCCGAAGCGATTCCATAGTGGTTGAACCCGAAGGTCCGTTTATCTGTCGGTCAACAACACTCATAGTTTTGGCCGATTCTGGCCAGTTTGATGGACTATTACTCACCATTTTGGGGCCCCGAAGTGATTTCCACGGTTGTTTGACCCCATGGTGCGCTTACGTGTCGATCATCAACAAGCGCACTTTGGGCCGATTTTGGCCCATTTCTTGCAATATTACTTAGTTTTCGGGTCTCGGAGTGATTTCCACGGTTGACGAACTCCGGGGTGCGTTGTCGGTCATAAACACTCACAATTTTGGCCAATTCTTGTCCGTTTCGTGCACTATTACTCACCATTTGGGCGTCCCAAAGCGATTTCCACGATTGACAATCCCCGGAGTGCGTTTGTGTGTCTGTCGTCAACACTCACAATTTTGGCCAATTCTGACGCGATTCGTGGGCTATTACTCACCATTTAGGGGTCCCAAAGTGATTTCCATAGTTGTTGAACCCCAAGGTGCGTTTAGGTGTCGGTCATCAACACTCACTATTTTGGGGCCCCGGTGTGATTTCCACGATTAACGAACCGCGGGGTGCGTTTACATGTCGGTCATCAATACTAGTAGTTTTGGCCAATTCTGGCCCTTTTCGTGGACAATTACTCACTGTTTTGGGGCCCCGGAATGATATCCACGATTAACGAACCCTCGGGTGCGCTTACATGTCGGTTATGAACACTCACAGTTTTGGCCAATTCTAACGCGTTTTGTGGACTTTTAGTCACCGTTTTCTTGTCCTGAAGTGATTTCCATAGTTGTTGAACCCCAAGGCGCACTTACATGTTAGTCATCAACACTCACAGTTTTGGCTGATTCTGGCCTGTTTCATGGACTATTACTCACTGTTTTGGGGTCCCGGAGTGATTTCCACGGTTAAGGAACCACAGGGTGCATTTACGTATCGGTCATCAACACTCGCAGTTTTGGCCGGTTCTGGCCCGTTTCTTGGACTATTACTCTGTTTCAGGGTCCAAGCGTGATTTCCACGATTTACAAACCCCGTGGTGCGTTTACGTGTCGGTCAATGACACTCACAATTTTGGCCAATTTCTGGTCCGTTTTGTGTACTATTACTCGCCGTTTTGGCATCCCAGAGCGATTTCCACGATTTACAATCCCCGGGGTGCGTTTGCGTCTCTATCGCCAACACTCACGGTTTTGGCCAATTCTGACGCGATTCGTGGACAATTACTCATCATTTAGGGGTCCCGAAGCGATTCCATAGTGGTTGAACCCTAAGGTCCGTTTACGTGTCAGTCAACAACACTCATAGTTTTGGCCGATTCTGGCCAGTTTCATGGACTATTACTCACCATTTTGGGGCCCCGAAGTGATTTCCACGGTTGTTTGACCCCATGGTGCGCTTACGTGTCGATCATCAACAAGCGCACTTTGGGCCGATTTCGGCCCATTTCTTGCATTATTACTTAGTTTTGGGGTCTCGGAGTGATTTCCACGGTTGACGAACTCCGGGGTGCGTTTACGTGTCGGTCATAAACACTCACAATTTTGGCCAATTCTCGTCCGTTTCGTGCACTATTACTCACCGTTTGGGCGTCCCAGAGCGATTTCCACGATTGACAATCCCCGGAGTGTGTTTGCGTGTCTGTCGTCAACACTCACAGTTTTGGCCAATTCTGACGCGATTCTTGGGCTATTACTCACCATTTAGGGGTCCCAAAGTGATTTCCATAGTTGTTGAACCCCAAGGTGCGTTTAGGTGTCGGTCAACAACACTCACTGTTTTGGGGCCCCGGTGTGATTTCCACGATTAACGAACCGCGGGGTGCGTTTACATGTCGGTCATCAATACTAGTAGTTTTGGCCAATTCTGGCCCTTTTCGTGGACAATTACTCACTGTTTTGTGGCCCCGGAATGATTTCCACGATTAACGAACCCCCGAGTGCGCTTACCTGTCGGTTATGAACACTCACAGTTTTGGCCAATTCTAACGCGTTTTGTGGACTTTTAGTCACCGTTTTTTGGTCCTGAAGTGATTTCCATAGTTGTTGAACCCCAAGGCGCACTTACGTGTTAGTCATCAACACTCACAGTTTTGGCTGATTCAGGCCTATTTCATGGACTATTACTCACTATTTTGGGGCCCCGGAGTCATTTCCACGGTTAACGAACCGCAGTGTGCATTTACGTGTCGGTCATCAACACTCGCAGTTTTGGCCGGTTCTGGCCCGTTTCTTGGACTATTACTCTGTTTCTGGGTCCAAGCATGATTTCCACGATTTACGAACCCCGTGGTGCGTTTACGTGTCGGTCAATGACACTCACAATTTTGGCCAATTTCTGGTCCGTTTTGTGTACTATTACTCGCCGTTTTGGTGTCCCAGAGCGATTTCCACGATTTACAATCCCCGGGGTGCGTTTGCGTCTCTGTCGCCAACACTCACAGTTTTGGCCAATTCTGACTTGATTCGTGGACAATTACTCATCATTTAGGGGTCCCGAAGCGATTCCATAGTGGTTGAACCCTAAGGTCCGTTTACGTGTCGGTCAACAACACTCACAGTTTTGGCCGATTCTGGCCAGTTTCTTGGACTATTACTCACCATTTTGGGGCCCCGAAGTGATTTCCACGGTTGTTTGACCCCATGGTGCACTTACGTGTCGATCATCAACAAGCGCACTTTGGGCCGATTTTGGCCCATTTCTTGCATTATTACTTAGTTTTGGGGTCCCGGAGTGATTTCCACGATTGATGAACTCCGGGGTGCGTTTACGTGTCGGTCATAAACACTCACAATTTTGGCCAATTCTCGTCCGTTTCGTGCACTATTACTCACCGTTTGGGCGTCCCAGAGCGATTTCCACGATTGACAATCCCCGGAGTGCGTTTGCGTGTCTGTCGTCAACACTCACAGTTTTGGCCAATTCTGACACGATTCGTGGGCTATTACTCACCATTTAGGGGTCCCAAAGCGATTTCCATAGTTGTTGAACCCCAAGGTGCGTTTAGGTGTCGGTCATCAACACTCACTGTTTTGGGGCCCCGGTGTGATTTCCACGATTAACGAACCGCGGGGTGCGTTTACATGCCGGTCATCAATACTAGTAGTTTTGGCCAATTCTGGCCCTTTTCGTGGACAATTACTCACTGTTTTGGGACCCCGGAATGATTTCCACAATTAACGAGCCCCGTGGTGCCTTTACGTGTCGGTCATGACACTCACAATTTTGGCCAATTTCTGGTCCGTTTTGTGTACTATTACTCACCGTTTTGGCGTCCCAGAGCGATTTCCACGATTTATAATCCCCGGGGTGCATTTGCATCTCTGTCGCCAAGACTCACAGTTTTGGCCAATTCTGACGCGATTCATGGACTATTACTCATCATTTAGGGGTCCCGAAGCGATTCCATAGTTGTTGAACCCCAAGGCGCACTTACGTGTTAGTCATCAACACTCACAGTTTTGGATGATTCTGGCCTGTTTCATGGACTATTACTCACTGTTTTGGGGCCCCGAAGTGATTTCCACGGTTGTTTGACCCCATGGTGCGCTTACGTGTCGATCATCAACAAGCGCACTTTGGGCCGATTTTGGCCCATTTCTTGCATTATTACTTAGTTTTGGGGTCTCGGAGTGATTTCCACGGTTGACGAACTCCGGGGTGCGTTTACGTGTCGGTCATAAACACTCGCAATTTTGGCCAATTCTCGTCCGTTTCGTGCACTATTACTCACCGTTTGGGCGTCCCAGAGCGATTTCCACGATTGACAATCCCCGGAGTGCGTTTGCGTGTCTTTCATCAACACTCACAGTTTTGGCCAATTCTGACGCGATTCGTCGGCTATTACTCACCATTTAGCGGTCCCAAAGCGATTTCCATAGTTGTTGAACCCCAAGGTGCGTTTAGTTGTCGGTCATCAACACTCACTGTTTTGGGGCCCCGGTGTGATTTCCACGATTAACGAACCGCGGGGTGCGTTTACATGTCGGTCATCAATACTAGTAGTTTTGGCCAATTCTGGCCCTTTTCGTGGACAATTACTCACTGTTTTGGGGCCCCGGAATGATTTCCACGATTAACGAACCCCCGGGTGCGCTTACGTGTCGGTTATGAACACTCATAGTTTTGGCCAATTCTAACGCGTTTTGTGGACTTTTAGTCACCGTTTTCTGGTCCTGAAGTGATTTCCATAGTTGTTGAACCCCAAGGCGCACTTACGTGTTAGTCATCAACACTGACAGTTTTGGATGATTCTGGCCTGTTTCATGGACTATTACTCACTGTTTTGGGGCCCCGGAGTGATTTCCACGGTTCACGAACTGCAGGGTGCATTTACGTGTCGGTCATCAACACTCGCAGTTTTGGCCGATTCTGGCCCGTTTCTTGGACTATTACTCTGTTTTTGGGTCCAAGCGTGATTTCCACGATTCACGAACCCCGTGGTGCGTTTACGTGTCGGTCAATGACACTCACAATTTTGGCCAATTTCTGGTCCGTTTTGTGTACTATTACTCACCGTTTTGGCGTCCCAGAGAGATTTCCACGATTTACAATCCCCGGGGTGCGTTTGCGTCTCTGTCGCCAACACTCACAGTTTTGGCCAATTCTGGCCCTTTTCGTGGACAATTACTCACTGTTTTGGGGCCCCGGAATGATTTCCACGATTAACGAACCCCCGGGTGCGCTTACGTGTCAGTTATGAACACTCACAGTTTTGGCCAATTCTAACGCGTTTTGTGGACTTTTAGTCACCGTTTTCTGGTCCTGAAGTGATTTCCATAGTTGTTGAACCCCAAGGCGCACTTACGTGTTAGTCATCAACACTCACAGTTTTGGCTGATTCTGGCCTGTTTCATGGACTATTACTCACTGTTTTGGGGCCCCGGAGTGATTTCCACGGTTAACGAACTGCAGGGTGCATTTACGTGTCGGTCATCAACACTCGCAGTTTTGGCCGATTCTGGCCCGTTTCTTGGACTATTACTCTGTTTTTGGGTCCAAGCGTGATTTCCACGATTTACGAACCCCGTGGTGCCTTTACATGTCGGTCAATGACACTCACAATTTTGGCCAATTTCTGGTCCGTTTTGTGTACTATTACTCACCGTTTTGGCGTCCTAGAGCGATTTCCACGATTTACAATCCCCGGGGTGCGTTTGCGTCTCTGTCGCCAACACTCACAGTTTTGGCCAATTCTGACGCGATTCGTGGACAATTACTCATCATTTAGGGGTCCCGAAGCGATTCCATAGTGGTTGAACCCTAAGGTCCGTTTGCGTGTAGGTCAACAACACTCACAGTTTTGGCCAATTCTGGCCAGTTTCATGGACTATTACTCACCATTTTGGGGCCCCGAAGTGATTTCCACGGTTGTTTGACCCCATGGTGTGCTTACGTGTCGATCATCAACAAGCGCACTTTGGGCCGATTTTGGCCCATTTCTTGCATTATTACTTAGTTTTGGGGTCTCGGAGTGATTTCCACGGTTGACGAACTCCGGGGTGCGTTTACGTGTCGGTCATAAACACTCACAATTTTGGCCAATTCTCGTCCCTTTCGTGCACTATTACTCACCGTTTGGGCGTCCCAAAGCGATTTCCATGATTGACAATCCCCGGAGTGCGTTTGCGTGTCTTTCATCAACACTCACAGTTTTGGCCAATTCTGACGCGATTCGTGGGCTATTACTCACCATTTAGCGGTCCCAAAGCGATTTCCATAGTTGTTGAACCCCAAGGTGCGCTTAGGTGTCGGTCATCAACACTCACTGTTTTGGGGCCCCCACGATTAACGAACCGCGGGGTGCGTTTACATGTCGGTCATCAATACTAGTAGTTTTGGCCAATTCTGGCCCTTTTCGTGGACAATTACTCACTGTTTTGGGGCCCCAGAATGATTTCCACGATTAACGAACCCCCGGGTGCGCTTACGTGTCGGTTATGAACACTCACAGTTTTGGCCAATTCTAACGCGTTTTGTGGACTTTTAGTCACCGTTTTCTGGTCCTGAAGTGATTTCCATAGTTGTTGAACCCCAAGGCGCACTTACGTGTTAGTCATCAACACTCACAGTTTTGGATGATTCTGGCCTGTTTCATGGACTATTACTCACTGTTTTGGGGCCCCGAAGTGATTTCCGCGGTTGTTTGACCCCATGGTGCGCTTACGTGTCGATCATCAACAAGCGCACTTTGGGCCGATTTTGGCCCATTTCTTGCATTATTACTTAGTTTTGGGGTCTCGGAGTGATTTCCACGGTTGACGAACTCCGGGGTGCGTTTACGTGTCAGTCATAAACACTCACAATTTTGGCCAATTCTCGTCCGTTCCGTGCACTATTACTCACCGTTTGGGCGTCCCAGAGCGATTTCCACGATTGACAATCCCTGGAGTGCGTTTGCGTGTCTGTCATCAACACTCACAGTTTTGGCCAATTCTGACGCGATTCGTGGGCTATTACTCACCATTTAGGGTCCCAAAGCGATTTCCATAGTTGTTGAACCCCAAGGTGCGTTTAGGTGCCGGTCATCAACACTCACTGTTTTGGGGCCCCGGTGTGATTTCCACGATTGACGAACCGCGGGGTGCGTTTACATGTCGGTCATCAATACTAGTAGTTTTGGCCAATTCTGGCCCTTTTCGTGGACAATTACTCACTGTTTTGGGGCCCCGGAATGATTTCCATGATTAACGAACCCCCGGGTGCGCTTACGTGTCGGTTATGAACACTCACAGTTTTGGCCAATTCTAACGCGTTTTGTGGACTTTTAGTCACCGTTTTCTGGTCCTGAAGTGATTTCCATAGTTGTTGAACCCCAAGGCGCACTTACGTGTTAGTCATCAACACTCACAGTTTTGGATGATTCTGGCCTGTTTCATGGACTATTACTCACTGTTTTGGGGCCCCGGAGTGATTTCCACGGTTAACGAACCGCAGGGTGCATTTACGTGTCGGTCATCAACACTCGCAGTTTTGTCCGGTTCTGGCCCGTTTCTTGGACTATTACTCTGTTTTTGGGTCCAAGCGTGATTTCCACGATTTACGAACCTCGTGGTGCGTTTACGTGTCGGTCAATGACACTCACAATTTTGTCCAATTTCTGGTCCGTTTTTTGTACTATTACTCACCGTTTTGGCGTCCCAGAGCGATTTCCATGATTTACAATCCCCGGGGTGCGTTTGCGTCTCTGTCGCCAGCACTCACAGTTTTGGCCAATTCTGACGCGATTCGTGGACAATTACTCATCATTTAGGGGTCCCGAAGCGATTCCATAGTGGTTGAACCCTAAGGTCTGTTTACGTGTCGGTCATCAACACTCACAGTTTTGGCCTATTCTGTACCGTTTCATGGACTATTACTCACCATTTTGGGGCCCCGAAGTGATTTCCACGGTTGTTTGACCCCATGGTGCGCTTACGTGTCGATCATCAACAAGTGCACTTTGGGCCTATTTTGGCCCATTTCTTGCAATATTACTTACTTTTGGGGTCTCGGAGTGATTTCCACGATTGACGAACTCCGGGGTGCGTTTACGTGTCGGTCATAAACACTCACAATTTTGGCCAATTCTTGTCCATTTTTGTGCACTATTACTCACCGTTTGGGCGTCCCAGAGCGAGTTCCACGATTGACAATCCCCGGAGTGCGTTTGCGTATCTGTCGTCAACACTCACAGTTTTGGCCAATTCTGACGCGAATCGTGGGCTATTACTCACCATTTAGGGTCCCAAAGCGATTTCCATAGTTGTTGAACCCCAAGGTGCGTTTAGGTGTCGGTCATCAACACTCACTGTTTTGGGGCCCCGGTGTGATTTCCACGATTAACGAACCGCGGGGTGCGTTTACATGTCGGACATCAATACTAGTAGTTCTGGCCAATTCTGGCCCTTTTCGTGGACAATTACTCACTGTTTTGGGGCCCCGGAATGATTTCCACGATTAATGAACCCCCGGGTGCGCTTACGTGTCGGTTATGAACACTCACAGTTTTGGCCAATTCTAACGCGTTTTGTGGACTTTTATTCACCGTTTTCTGGTCCTGAAGTGATTTCCATAGTTGTTGAACCCCAAGGCGCACTTACATGTTAGTCATCAACACTCACAGCTTTGGCTGATTCTGGCCTGTTTCATGGACTATTACTCACTGTTTTGGGGCCCCGGAGTGATTTCCACGGTTAACGAACTGCAGGGTGCATTTACGTGTCGGTCATCAACACTCGTAGTTTTGGCCGATTCTGGCCCGTTTCTTGGACTATTACTCTGTTTTTGGGTCCAAGCGTGATTTCCACGATTTACGAACCCCGTGGTGCGTTTACGTTCGGTCAATGACACTCACAATTTTGGCCAATTTCTGGTCCGTTTTGTGTACTATTACTCACCGTTTTGGCGTCCTAGAGCGATTTCCACGATTTACAATCCCCGGGATGCGTTTGCGTCTCTGTCGCCAACACTCACAGTTTTGGCCAATTCTGACGCGATTCGTGGACAATTACTCATCATTTAGGGGTCCCGAAGCGATTCCATAGTGGTTGAACCCTAAGGTCCATTTACGTGTAGGTCAACAACACTCACAGTTTTGGCCAATTCTGGCCAGTTTCATGGACTATTACTCACCATTTTGGGGCCCCGAAGTGATTTCCACGGTTGTTTGACCCCATGGTGCGCTTATGTGTCGATCATCAACAAGCGCACTTTGGGCCGATTTTGGCCCATTTCTTGCATTATTACTTAGTTTTGGGGTCTCGGAGTGATTTCCACGGTTGACGAACTCCGGGGTGCGTTTACGTGTCGGTCATAAACACTCACAATTTTGGCCAATTCTCGTCCGTTTCGTGCAGTATTACTCACCGTTTGGGCGTCCCAGAGCGATTTCCACGATTGACAATCCCCGGAGTGCATTTGCGTGTCTTTCATCAACACTCACAATTTTGGCCAATTCTGACGCGATTCGTGGGCTATTACTCACCATTTAGCGGTCCCAAAGCGATTTCCATAGTTGTTGAACCCCAAGGTGCGTTTAGGTGTCGGTCATCAACACTCACTGTTTTGGGGCCCCCACGGTTAACGAACCGCGGGGTGCGTTTACATGTCGGTCATCAATACTAGTAGTTTTGGCCAATTCTGGCCCTTTTCGTGGACAATTACTCACTGTTTTGGGGCCCCGGAATGATTTCCACGATTAACGAACCCCCGGGTGCGCTTACGTGTCGGTTATGAACACTCACAGTTTTGGCCAATTCTAACGCGTTTTGTGGACTTTTAGTCACCGTTTTCTGGTCCTGAAGTGATTTCCATAGTTGTTGAACCCCAAGGCGCACTTACGTGTTAGTCATCAACACTCACAGTTTTGGATGATTCTGGCCTGTTTCATGGACTATTACTCACTGTTTTGGGGCCCCGAAGTGATTTCCACGGTTGTTTGACCCCATGGTGCGCTTACGTGTCGATCATCAACAAGCGCACTTTGGGCCGATTTTGGCCCATTTCTTGCATTATTACTTAGTTTTGGGGTCTCGGAGTGATTTCCACGGTTGACGAACTCCGGGGTGCGTTTACGTGTCGGTCATAAACACTCACAATTTTGGCCAATTCTCGTCCGCTTCGTGCACTATTACTCACCGTTTGGGCGTCCCAGAGCGATTTCCACGATTGACAATCCCCGGAGTGCGTTTGCGTGTCTTTCATCAACACTCACAGTTTTGGCCAATTCTGACGCGATTCGTGGGCTATTACTCACCATTTAGCGGTCCCAAAGCGATTTCCATAGTTGTTGAACCCCAAGGTGCGTTTAGGTGTCGGTCATCAACACTCACTGTTTTGGGGCCCCGGTGTGATTTCCACGATTAACGAACCGCGGGGTGCGTTTACATGTCCGTCATCAATACTAGTAGTTTTGGCCAATTCTCGCCCTTTTCGTGGACAATTACTCACTGTTTTGGGACCCCGGAATGATTTCCACGATTAACGAACCCCCGGGTGCGCTTACGTGTCGGTTATGAACACTCACAGTTTTGGCCAATTCTAACGCGTTTTGTGGACTTTTAGTCACCGTTTTCTGGTCCTGAAGTGATTTCCATAGTTGTTGAACCCCAAGGCGCAATTACTTGTTAGTCATCAACACTCACAGTTTTGGCTGATTCTGGCCTGTTTCATGGACTATTACTCACTGTTTTGGGGCCCCGGAGTGATTTCCACGGTTAACGAACTGCAGGGTGCATTTACGTGTCGGTCATCAACACTCGCAGTTTTGGCCGATTCTGGCCCGTTTCTTGGACTATTACTCTGTTTTTGGGTCCAAGCGTGATTTCCACGATTTACGAACCCCGTGGTGCGTTTACGTGTCGGTCAATGACACTCACAATTTTGGCCAATTTCTGGTCCGTTTTGTGTACTATTACTCACCGTTTTGGCGTCCCAGAGCGATTTCCACGATTTACAATCCCCGGGGTGCGTTTGCGTCTCTGTCGCCAACACTCACAGTTTTGGCCAATTCTGACGCGATTCGTGGACAATTACTCATCATTTAGGGGTCCCGAAGCGATTCCATAGTGGTTGAACCCTAAGGTCCGTTTACGTGTAGGTCAACAACACTCACAGTTTTGGCCAATTCTGGCCAGTTTCATGGACTATTACTCACCATTTTGGGGCCCCGAAGTGATTTCCACGGTTGTTTGACCCCATGGTGCGCTTACGTGTCGATCATCAACAAGCGCACTTTGGGCCGATTTTGGCCCATTTCTTGCATTATTACTTAGTTTTGGGGTCTCGGAGTGATTTCCACGGTTGACGAACTCCGGGGTGCGTTTACGTGTCGGTCATAAACACTCACAATTTTGGCCAATTCTCGTCCGTTTCGTGCACTATTACTCACCGTTTGGGCGCCCCAGAGCGATTTCCACGATTAACAATCCCCGGAGTGCGTTTGCGTGTCTTTCATCAACACTCACAGTTTTGGCCAATTATGACGCGATTCGTGGGCTATTACTCACCATTTAGCGGTCCCAAAGCGATTTCCATAGTTGTTGAACCCCAAGGTGCGTTTAGGTGTCGGTCATCAACACTCACTGTTTTGGGGCCCCGGTGTGATTTCCACGATTAACGAACCGCGGGGTGCGTTTACATGTCGGTCATCAATACTAGTAGTTTTGGCCAATTCTGGCCCTTTTCGTGGACAATTACTCACTGTTTTGGGGCCCCGGAATGATTTCCACGATTAACGAACCCCCGGGTGCGCTTACGTGTCGGTTATGAACACTCACAGTTTTGGCCAATTCTAACGCGTTTTGCGGACTTTTAGTCACCGTTTTCTGGTCCTGAAGTGATTTCCATAGTTGTTGAACCCCAAGGCGCACTTACGTGTTAGTCATCAACACTCACAGTTTTGGCTGATTCTGGCCTGTTTCATGGACTATTACTCACTGTTTTGGGGCCCCGGAGTGATTTCCACGGTTAACGAACTGCAGGGTGCATTTACGTGTCGGTCATCAACACTCGCAGTTTTGGCCGATTCTGGCCCGTTTCTTGGACTATTACTCTGTTTTTGGGTCCAAGCGTGATTTCCACGATTCACGAACCCCGTGGTGCGTTTACGTGTCGGTCAATGACACTCACAATTTTGGCCAATTTCTGGTCCGTTTTGTGTACTATTACTCACCGTTTTGGCGTCCCAGAGCGATTTCCACGATTTACAATCCCCGGGGTGCGTTTGCGTCTCTGTCGCCAACACTCACAGTTTTGGCCAATTCTGACGCGATTCGTGGACAATTACTCATCATTTAGGGGTCCCGAAGCGATTCCATAGTGGTTGAACCCTAAGGTCCGTTTACGTGTAGGTCAACAGCACTCACAGTTTTGGCCGATTCTGGCCAGTTTCATGGACTATTACTCACCATTTTGGGGCCCCGAAGTGATTTCCACGGTTGTTTGACCCCATGGTGCGCTTACGTGTCGATCATCAACAAGCGCACTTTGGGCCGGTTTTGGCCCATTTCTTGCATTATTACTTAGTTTTGGGGTCTCGGAGTGATTTCCACGGTTGACGAACTCCGGGGTGCGTTTACGTGTCGGTCATAAACACTCACAATTTTGGCCAATTCTCGTCCGTTTCGTGCACTATTACTCACCGTTTGGGCGTCCCAGAGCGATTTCCACGATTGACAATCCCCGGAGTGCGTTTGCGTGTCTTTCATCAACACTCACAGTTTTGGCCAATTCTGACGCGATTTGTGGGCTATTACTCACCATTTAGCGGTCCCAAAGCGATTTCCATAGTTGTTGAACCCCAAGGTGCGTTTAGGTGTCGGCCATCAACACTCACTGTTTTGGGGCCCCGGTGTGATTTCCACGATTAACGAACCGCGGGGTGCGTTTACATGTCGGTCATCAATACTAGTAGTTTTGGCCAATTCCGGCCCTTTTCGTGGACAATTACTCACTGTTTTGGGGCCCCGGAATGATTTCCACGATTAACGAACCCCCGGGTGCGCTTACGTGTCGGTTATGAACACTCACAGTTTTGGCCAATTCTAACGCGTTTTGTGGACTTTTAGTCACCGTTTTCTGGTCCTGAAGTGATTTCCATAGTTGTTGAACCCCAAGGCGCACTTACGTGTTAGTCATCAACACTCACAGTTTTGGATGATTCTGGCCTGTTTCATGGACTATTACTCACTGTTTTGGGGCCCCGAAGTGATTTCCACGGTTGTTTGACCCCATGGTGCGCTTACGTGTCGATCATCAACAAGCGCACTTTGGGCCGATTTTGGCCCATTTCTTGCATTATTACTTAGTTTTGGGGTCTCGGAGTGATTTCCACGGTTGACGAACTCCGGGGTGCGTTTACGTGTCGGTCATAAACAATCACAATTTTGGCCAATTCTCGTCCGTTTCGTGCACTATTACTCACCGTTTGGGCGTCCCAGAGCGATTTCCACGATTGACAATCCCCGGAGTGCGTTTGCGTGTCTTTCATCAACACTCACAGTTTTGGCCAATTATGACGCGATTCATGGGCTATTACTCACCACTTAGCGGTCCCAAAGCGATTTCCATAGTTGTTGAACCCCAAGGTGCGTTTAGGTGTCGGTCATCAACACTCACTGTTTTGGGGCCCCGGTGTGATTTCCACGATTAACGAACCGCGGGGTGCGTTTACATGTCGGTCATCAATACTAGTAGTTTTGGCCAATTCTGGCCCTTTTCGTGGACAACTACTCACTGTTTTGGGGCCCCGGAATGATTTCCACGATTAACGAACCCCCGGGTGCGCTTACGTGTCGGTTATGAACACTCACAGTTTTGGCCAATTCTAACGCGTTTTGTGGACTTTTAGTCACCGTTTTCTGGTCCTGAAGTGATTTCCATAGTTGTTGAACCCCAAGGCGCACTTACGTGTTAGTCATCAACACTCACAGTTTTGGATGATTCTGGCCTGTTTCATGGACTATTACTCACTGTTTTGGGGCCCCAGAGTGATTTCCACGGTTAACAAACTGCAGGGTGCATTTACGTGTCGGTCATCAACACTCGCAGTTTTGGCCGATTCTGGCCCGTTTCTTGGACTATTACTCTGTTTTTGGGTCCAAGCGTGATTTCCACGATTTACGAACCCCGTGGTGCGTTTACGTGTCGGTCAATGACACTCACAATTTTGGCCAATTTCTGGTCCGTTTTGTGTACTATTACTCACTGTTTTGGCGTCCCAGAGCGATTTCCACGATTTACAATCCCCGGGGTGCGTTTGCGTCTCTGTCGCCAACACTCACAGTTTTGGCCAATTCTGACGCGATTCGTGGACAATTACTCATCATTTAGGGGTCCCGAAGCGATTCCATAGTGGTTGAACCCTAAGGTCCGTTTACGTGTAGGTCAACAACACTCACAGTTTTGGCCAATTCTGGCCAGTTTCATGGACTATTACTCACCATTTTGGGGCCCCGAAGTGATTTCCACGGTTGTTTGACCCCATGGTGCGCTTACATGTCGATCATCAACAAGCGCACTTTGGGCCGATTTTGGCCCATTTCTTGGATTATTACTTAGTTTTGGGGTCTCGGAGTGATTTCCACGGTTGACGAACTCCGGGGTGCGTTTACGTGTCGGTCATAAACACTCACAATTTTGGCCAATTCTCGTCCGTTTCGTGCACTATTACTCACCGTTTGGGCGTCCCAGAGCGATTTCCACGATTGACAATCCCCGGAGTGCGTTTGCGTGTCTTTCATCAACACTCACAGTTTTGGCCAATTCTGACGCGATTCGTGGGCTATTACTCACCATTTAGCGGTCCCAAAGCGATTTCCATAGTTGTTGAACCCCAAGGTGCGTTTAGGTGTCGGTCATCAACACTCACTGTTTTGGGGCCCCGGTGTGATTTCCACGATTAACGAACCGCGGGGTGCGTTTACATGTCGGTCATCAATACTAGTAGTTTTGGCCAATTCCGGCCCTTTTCGTGGACAATTACTCACTGTTTTGGGGCCCCGGAATGATTTCCACGATTAACGAACCCCCGGGTGCGCTTACGTGTCGGTTATGAACACTCACAGTTTTGGCCAATTCTAACGCGTTTTGTGGACTTTTAGTCACCGTTTTCTGGTCCTGAAGTGATTTCCATAGTTGTTGAACCCCAAGGCGCACTTACGTGTTAGTCATCAACACTCACAGTTTTGGATGATTCTGGCCTGTTTCATGGACTATTACTCACTGTTTTGGGGCCCCGAAGTGATTTCCACGGTTGTTTGACCCCATGGTGCGCTTACGTGTCGATCATCAACAAGCGCACTTTGGGCCGATTTTGGCCCATTTCTTGCATTATTACTTAGTTTTGGGGTCTCGGAGTCATTTGCACGGTTGACGAACTCCGGGGTGCGTTTACGTGTCGGTCATAAACACTCACAATTTTGGCCAATTCTCATCCGTTTCGTGCACTATTACTCACCGTTTGGGCATCCCAGAGCGATTTCCACGATTGACAATCCCCGGAGTGCGTTTGCGTGTCTTTCATCAATACTCACAGTTTTGGCCAATTCTGACGCGATTCGTGGGCTATTACTCACCATTTAGCGGTCCCAAAGCGATTTCCATAGTTGTTGAACCCCAAGGTGCGTTTAGGTGTCGGTCATCAACACTCACTGTTTTGGGGCCCCGGTGTGATTTCCACGATTAACGAACCGCGGGGTGCGTTTACATGTCGGTCATCAATACTAGTAGTTTTGGCCAATTCTGGCCCTTTTCGTGGACAATTACTCACTGTTTTGGGGCCCCGGAATGATTTCCACGATTAACGAACCCCCGGGTGCGCTTACGTGTCGGTTATGAACACTCACAGTTTTGGCCAATTCTAACGCGTTTTGTGGACTTTTAGTCACCGTTTTCTGGTCCTGAAGTGATTTCCATAGTTGTTGAACCCCAAGGCGCACTTACGTGTTAGTCATCAACACTCACAGTTTTGGATGATTCTGGCCTGTTTCATGGACTATTACTCACTGTTTTGGGGCCCCGAACTGATTTCCACGGTTGTTTGACCCCATGGTGCGCTTACGTGTCGATCATCAACAAGCGCACTTTGGGCCGATTTTGGCCCATTTCTTGCATTATTACTTAGTTTTGGGGTCTCGGAGTGATTTCCACGGTTGACGAACTCCGGGGTGCGTTTACGTGTCGGTCATAAACACTCACAATTTTGGCCAATTCTCGTCCGTTTCGTGCACTATTACTCACCGTTTGGGCGTCCCAGAGCGATTTCCACGGTTGACAATCCCCGGAGTGCGTTTGCGTGTCTTTCATCAACACTCACAGTTTTGGCCAATTCTGACGCGATTCGTGGGCTATTACTCACCAATTAGCGGTCCCAAAGCGATTTCCATAGTTGTTGAACCCCAAGGTGCGTTTAGGTGTCGGTCATCAACACTCACTGTTTTGGGGCCCCGGTGTGATTTCCACGATTAACGAACCGCGGGGTGCGTTTACATGTCGGTCATCAATACTAGTAGTTTTGGCCAATTCTGGCCCTTTTCGTGGACAATTACTCACTGTTTTGGGGCCCCGGAATGATTTCCACGATTAACGAACCCCCAGGTGCGCTTACGTGTCAGTTATGAACACTCACAGTTTTGGCCAATTCTAACGCGTTTTGTGGACTTTTAGTCACCGTTTTCTGGTCCTGAAGTGATTTCCATAGTTGTTGAACCCCAAGGCGCACTTACGTGTTAGTCATCAACACTCACAGTTTTGGATGATTCTGGCCTGTTTCATGGACTATTACTCACTGTTTTGGGGCCCCGGAGTGATTTCCACGGTTAACGAACTGCAGGGTGCATTTACGTGTCGGCCATCAACACTCGCAGTTTTGGCCGATTCTGGCCCGTTTCTTGGACTATTACTCTGTTTTTGGGTCCAAGCGTGATTTCCACGATTCACGAACCCTGTGGTGCGTTTACGTGTCGGTCAATGACACTCACAATTTTGGCCAATTTCTGGTCCGTTTTGTGTACTATTACTCACCGTTTTGGCGTCCCA
>NW_021189414.1:0-1156 GCF_002162155.2 Triticum dicoccoides | reverse complement strand
ATAAATCTTTACCTCCGGACCATTCCGGAACTCCTCGTGACGTCTGGGATCTCATCCGGGACTCCGAACAACATTCGGTAACCACATACAAGCTTCCTTTATAACCCTAGCGTCATCGAACCTTAAGTGTGTAGACCCTACGGGTTCGGGAGACATGCAGACATGACCGAGACGTTCTCCGGTCAATAACCAACAGCGGGATCTGGATACCCATGTTGGCTCCCACATGTTCCACGATTATCTCATCGGATGAACCACGATGTCAAGGACTCAATCGATCCCGTATACAATTCCCTTTGTCTAGCGGTATGGTACTTGCCCGAGATTCGATCGTCGGTATACCGATACCTTGTTCAATCTCGTTACCGGCAAGTCTCTTTACTCGTTCCATAACACATCATCCCGTGATCAACCCCTTGGTCACATTGTGCACATTATGATGAAGTCCTACCGAGTGGGCCCAGAGATACCTCTCCGTTTACACGGAGTGACAAAATCCCAATCTCGATTCGTGCCAACCCAACAGACACTTTCAGAGATACCCGTAGTGTACCTTTATAGCCACCCAGTTACGTTGTGACGTTTGGCACACCCAAAGCACTCCTACGGTATCCGGGAGTTGCACAATCTCATGGTCTAAGGAAATGATACTTGACATTAGAAAAGCTTTAGCATACGAACTACATGATCTTGTGCTATGCTTAGGATTGGGTCTTGTCCATCACATCATTCTCCTAATGATGTGATCCCGTTATCAACGACATCCAATGTCCATGGTTAGGAAACCGTAACCATCTATTGATTAACAAGCTAGTCAACTAGAGGCTTACTAGGGACATGGTGTTGTCTATGTATCCACACATGTATCTGAGTTTCCTATCAATACAATTCTAGCATGGATAATAAACGATTATCATGAACAAGGAAATATAATAATAATCAATTTATTATTGCCTCTAGGGCATATTTCCAACAGTCTCCCACTTGCACTAGAGTCAATAATCTAGTTCACATCGATATGTGATTAACACTCAAGGTCACATCCCCATGTAACTAACACCCAAAGAGTTTACTAGAGTCAATAATCTAGTTCACATTTACCATGTGATTAACACTCGATGAGTTCTGGGTTTGATCATGTTATGCTTGTGAGAGA
>NW_021189413.1:0-2204 GCF_002162155.2 Triticum dicoccoides | reverse complement strand
TGGAGACAGACTCGGCCCAAAAGTGCGAGGGAAGAGAGGCAGTGACCATCAACAGACGAGCCGTATCAAGAAGGTGACGATGCTTGCGCTAGGCCACGCCATTCTGAGCATGTGCACATGGATAAAGAGGACCTAATGCAAGAGTACCCTGCTCAGCAAGGATTCCAGGGAACAGCTTGGGAGATATACTCTCCACCAGAGTCATCACGGAACACACTAATAGGCGTATAGAATTGAGTATGAACGATGGTAGCAAAACCCTTATGGATAAGACCTCACTTAGAGAAGAAATAAAGTACATATCCAAGCGACAACCTCCTTTGGAGAAAAAGGAAGATGGACCACTGGCATCAGAGTGAACAAGGTCGAAAGTTGGCTGAGACACTGTCTTGCTATGAGTATAAGGTTACTGGACCTGTTTACCAAGCCGACAACCTTGACGGATTAGAGACATCGTCGGATACGAATCCAAGAAGACCATGTCAAACTAAGGATGAGAGATCACAAGTGACCCAAGGCGATGATGCCACTGCTGAAAATAATAATTGGTAGACAAGGCAATAGAGGTAGAGACTGGCGACGGTGGCCGTAGAGGGACTTGATCTAGCATCCCACGTGCATGTGCACCCTCCATACCCTGCCGATCCGGGTTGGTGTTCTTCTCTTGTTTGCGGGTTGTGGGACACGCACTTGATTAAGCACCCCAGGTTCTCCTACTGTGTGCCCTTGGCCCTGGCTTTAGGGAGCGCCTGTCGTCGGCTCGTCCCATGCATAATCCAGGTACGCGTCGACTGTCCGAGCTCCTGCTCACCATTGGTGGTGCTCGAGCATGCGGTTATGGTGTCGCACAACAAGGGAACACGGGATGTGGGATTGAGACAGAGCCCATAGCAACCCGCAGCAAGGCAAAGGATGCCCATCCAGACTGACACGGAGCGAAGGTGGACACAAATGTGGATGTTGACTTCATAGGAGTCTCAAGTAAGAGCAGCACGAGCAGCATAAGCAAGAAGATCTCAAGGAAGTAGCGAAGAGGATGAAGAACTATGATGAAGAAATAAGAAATTCACTATGACGAGCCTTCACAATGGCAATGTACTTAGAGTCATCGCCAGTAATGATCGACATGTAGTAGTGTTCGACCACAAGTTGAATGGTGGACCGAAAGTGCAGGAAATAAAGAAGCCATTAGAGGTAAAAGAAACCTCAAGCTCAGGAAGTAAGTAGCGAAGAAGACCAAGATCATACATAAGAAATTAACTTTGACGAGCCTTCACAAAGGCAATGTACTTGAGTTGTCGCCGGTGATGATCGACATGTAGAAGTGTTCGACCACAAGTTGAATGGTGGAACGAAAGTGCAGGATCATGAGCACTCGCCAAAAACCAGCTGCAATCTCAATTGAGGGGAAGCGCTCAAACTAGACACGAGGGGTTTTGCTTAGGGCCATATAGAGAGTGATGAAGACGACAAACCACGCCATCAGGAAGAGAACCCAGGTGGTGGCTACGTGTAGGCATTCTTGACATCAAGAGAGACGAACCATCGACGAATAGAAGTCACATTGAGAAGTGTGCGAAGAGTGGTCATGTGGGCCATATTGGAGCAAATGTCTTATCGTAGTCATGACCATGTTCACACCACTAGAAAAGCTTTGTAATGCTCAAGAGAATCACCATTCTTAACCTTGTAGATCCACTTACAAGTGATGAGACAAGCACGAGGAGGGAAATGAGATTTCATGTGCCGATGCGGGCAAGAGCATCAATCTTCGATGCCATCACGTGCAGCCATTCGGGATGAACAACCTTACGATAAGATGGCACATCAGTAGACACATCCACAACATGCGGACGATGTGTATAAAAGTGAGGAAAAGATGGAAGAATACCTTCTGGAATCATCGGGATAAACTAAGGTGATGGAGACAACAAGGAAGCCATCGATGATGATGTTGTAGAATCCCGTGATAAGCGAGGTGAGGAAATAATAGGAGATGATGGTATTGGATCTGCAATAATCGAAGAAGCAGGAGCAGTATGATGAATGGATTTGGGCCCAACAAGAGTGATAGGAGTGTCGAGAAAATTATGGAAAGACTCTACTGAAAATGTCGAGGAAGATGGACGAGGCTGGTAGGGACGAGGCTCATCAGAAGCTTATCATGAGAAATAAGCATCAAACGACCTACAAGATCCCAATAG
>NW_021189412.1:0-1187 GCF_002162155.2 Triticum dicoccoides | reverse complement strand
GAATACCGGAGTCCTGTTAGCCCGCTACAGCCCGGTTCACCGGAGTCCTGCTAGCCCAGTGCTACAGCCTGGATTCACTCGCTGATGACCGACACGTTCGATGCTGGGTCATGGATGCCTGTCCCTGTAAGTCTGTGCCACTTTGGGTTTACGACTAGCCATGTCAGCCCCGGGCTCCTTATCATATGGATGCTAGCGACACTGTCATATACGTGTGCCAAAAGGCGCAAACGGTCCCGGGCAAAGGTAAGGCGACACCCATGGGAATACCGTGCGTGAGGCCGCAAAGTGATATGAGGTGTTACATGCTAGATCGATGTGGCATTGAGTCGGGGTCCTGACAGCGTTGGTATCAGAGCTTGACTGCCTGTAGGATTACCAAGCCAAACTGGTCGAAGTTGAGTCTAGAAATTCTTAGTTATATAAGGGAATTGATTGTGGGATGGAACGTAAGGCTCTTTTTACTCCTTATACCTTATGCCTTCTGATCTAAGTCATCTTATCTTTCCTGCGGGGATTAAGAACTAGGCTATCTCTTCTTTCTATCAGGATCACGTGTTACTAATCCGTAGACTTATAGATTGTTGGACTTAAGCCTCGTTTCAGTTTCTACTACTTCTGTATGTTAATTGTTGATCTCGAAATCTTGATATTGTGCTTCTGAGTGGTTATGCCACCATTTTTGTGAATGTCTCAAATCTTTTTTGAGCATTTACAGCCGTTATGCTGTCCGAGTCATTCCAGGTTTCTAAATAGTCTGATGCATTTGCAAAATCCTTTCCCTCTGGTTTCGATGTTCCTTTATGCCAGCTCAATCACACTAATTGTTGAGTTGGGGTATTCTATTGCCTTGACATTATGTTGGAGTTACTATTATGGCCCTAGGTGTTTAGGGAGTCACCTAGTAATCTAGCAATGTTTTGTGATCCCAGTGTGATGATTCTGGCTTTTATCCTCGAAAGCATCCCGTGATGCCACTTAGTAGTAGGTATTCTACTCCTTGGGCTTTGAACCCGAGATTCACTCTACTTACTTCATGTTGATAGTGTTTGCTAGTTCCTTCAGGATATTAGTAACCTTTGCGATAGTCCTTGAAGTCCGTGGTATCTTCTTCTTCCAAATACCATGAACTACTTATGGCAGAAGTTCCTCGTTGAACTGAAATATCACAACAGGATTATTCTTGA
>NW_021189411.1:0-1177 GCF_002162155.2 Triticum dicoccoides | reverse complement strand
GAGATCCTTTCTCGACTCCCTGCGAGAAAGCAATCCCAGAGCCATACTATCCAGTTATCATCACAATCAAATCCTCATCACCATCCAGTTCTCATCACAAGTATCCAGTTCTAGTTGTATCGATCGGGATACAACTCCAAGTGTCCGTTACCGTAGGACAGGCTATCGATAGATGTTTTCTTCCCTGCAGGGGTGCACCAACTTACCCACCACGCTCGATTGACTCCGGCCGGACACACTTTCCAGGGTCATGCCCGGCCTCGGCCAAACAATACGCCGCAACCCGACCTAGACTTAACAGAGAGGTCAGCACGCCGGACTAAACCTATGCCCCCAGGGGTCATGGGCCATCTCCCCGGGAACTCCTGCACGTTGCGTGGGCGGCCGGTGAGCAGACCTAGCTACCTCCCTAAAAAGGCAGGAGCTTACCAGTCCAACCCGGCACGCGCCGCTCCGTCGCTGACGTCTATTAAGCTTCGGCTGATGTATACGACGCAGAACGCCCATACTATGCCCACGTGATGGTTAGTGCTATCAGGCCAGAGGCCCCTCGGATCAAATATCCAAATCGTAGTGGATTAGGAACGCGCGGTAACAAGCAGAGACTCACGAAAGATGTGACCCCGTTGCCCCGTCTTGAGGACTTGCGGCAAGGGCTAAGAATGCCCGGCCACGTCTCGTAATTATCTCACGGGCACCTTCCAGGTCAACCCGTCTCCACATCACTTTCCAAGTAACAGTTGTAAAGTCCAAGTATCCGTGTGTCCAAACATCAAGAGGAAAACCCAAGGAATCACCCTCGGTGGGTTCCACTCAATGTAATCATCAAGGTGAACGTAGAGGAATCACCCTCGGTTCACACTTGAGGGGTTGCACGACAGAGTCGTATCGGAAGTGGTTAAAGAGGAAATCACCCTCGATGACCACGACCGAATAGCTACACTACAGGGTTAATATCAGAAGTGTTGTAGAGGTCTCACCCTCGGCACTCGATAGTAACCCAGTAGTGTCGAGCAACTAAGGGGAAAGTGATGTGCGGTGTCGGGGCCTGGTCTTCGATCCCGTTGATCGGGTCTTCAATGATGAAGCAGGGGCAACAAGGACAAGGTGGGGGTCACTGATGGATCACTAACCAACCTATACTAAGCAGTTTAGGATAAGCAGGTAAGGTACAACA
>NW_021189410.1:0-826 GCF_002162155.2 Triticum dicoccoides | reverse complement strand
CACTCCCCCGAAAATATCTCCCCCTCCCTCTTCCCCCGATTGGATCGGGATCGAGAGGAGGAGGTCGCCCGACGCCGCCCCGCGCCCGGAGCTCGCCTCGCCGGACCTCCCTCACTGGTCTTCTTCCACGCCGTCGCCAGACCCCGCCGCCCTGCCTCGTCCCCACAGCCCCTTCCTCGACTCCTCGCTCGACTCGATCTGGACGGCGCGCCGCTCCCAGCGCCGCCACGCGCTGCTGCCCGAGGACCTCGTCGCCCGGCGCCGCTCCACCGTCGCTGCCTCACCTCCACCTCGACGGCTCCAACGAGCCTCGCCGACCCCTCTGCTCTCCAACGCTGGTGAGGGCCGTGCCCTCCTCCTCCCTCTGCCCCGTGCGCCACGGCCTTGTCCGCGCGACCGACGTCGTGCCCGCCCACTCCGGCCGCTCGTCGCACTCGCACGCCCGTGCCGTAGCTCGCGCCGCCCGCCCTCAGTGGCCTCATCCGTCGCACGCTCCACGCCACTAGGCTCCCCTGCCACGTCCCCTGATCGCCGCTTCACCGCGGGCAGCGCATCGCTCCGGCCACGGTCTCGCCCCGGGCACCGCTCGCGCCGGCTGCGCCCCTCACCTGCGCCTCCCCGCTCGTCACCGGTGACGCTGCAGCCCTCCTCCGGCCACGCCACCGCCCCCACTAGATGCGCCTCTGCGCGCTCGTTCGAACGAGCCCAGGCGTGCGCGGATCCGTGCCCTGTGCGCAATTTCCGGCGAACTCCGGCGGGTCTGCGCCGTGCTTTTGGTCGCCGGCGGCGAGGGCCGGCCCTGCTGACCTGGCACTGCGGGTCCCAC
>NW_021189409.1:0-956 GCF_002162155.2 Triticum dicoccoides | reverse complement strand
TTTCGTGAAATTATTCGCTTGCATGGTGTGCCAAATACTATTGTTTCAGATCGTGATACTAAATTTCTTAGCCACTTTTGGAGATGTTTATGGGCTAAGTTGGGGACTAAACTGCTTTTTAGTACTACTTGTCACCCCCAAACTGATGGACAAACTGAAGTAGTCAATAGAACGTTGTCTACTATGCTTAGGGCTGTTTTGAAGAATAATAAGAAAATGTGGGAGGAATGCTTGCCTCATATTGAATTTGCTTATAATCGTTCATTGCATTCTACTACTAAGATGTGCCCTTTTGAAGTTGTGTATGGTTTCCTACCTCGTGCACCTATTGATTTGTTGCCTCTTCCATCTTCGGAGAAGGTTAATTTTGATTCTAAACAACGTGCTGAATTGATTTTAAAAATGCATGAGTTAACTAAGGAAAACATTGAGCGTATGCATGCTAAATATAAACTTGCTGGAGATAAGGGTAGAAAACATGTTGTGTTTGCACCTGGAAATCTTGTTTGGTTACATTTGCGTAAGGATAGATTTCCTGATTTGCGCAAATCAAAGCTAATGCCACGTGCTGATGGTCCCTTTAAGGTGTTAGAGAAAATAAATGATAATGCATATAAACTTGAGCTGCCTGCAGATTTTGGGGTTAGTCCCACTTTTAACATTGCAGATTTGAAGCCTTATTTGGGTGAGGAAGATGGACTTCCGTCGAGGACGACTTCATTTCAAGAAGGGGAGGATGATGAGGACATCAATACAATTGTTACACCCACAGCCCCTGCTGCTATACATACTGGACCAATTACTAGAGCTCGTGCACGCCAACTAAATTACCAGGTACTTTCGTTTCTTGGTAATGATTCTAATGTTCATGAGAATATGATGCTGCCTAAATTGGATACATTTGTTTTGCTTACAAATGAAGGGCATAGCTTGGAGAAGGATGAACATTGGAGCAA
>NW_021189408.1:0-865 GCF_002162155.2 Triticum dicoccoides | reverse complement strand
AGGCGAGGGAGCTGAGGCGCTGGAGGGGTTCTACGGGTCCTTACGGACTTGTTGGACTCGCCGGGGTGACCAAATGGTCACCGGAGCTGCGTCGACGGCGAGCTCGGCGACGGCGGAGGTTCGGCCGTGGTGGGAAACGGGGTTACGGTGCGGGAACGAGGGGGAAAAGAGGGGGAAACGGTGGCGGAGCTCACCGCGGTTGCAGTGGGCGTCGAAGCGGGCTCGGGGACGCGCTGGAGACGGCGAATCGACGGCGATGGTGGTCGGAGCCCGAGGAGGAAGACGATGGCATGGAGGTGATGCAGAGCTTCCCGAGGGGCTTGGCGTGGTGGGGAGGAAGAGGGGGTCGAGGCGGAGCTCCTGAGCTCAACGGAGGGGCGAGGGGTGGCCGATGACGGCTGCTATGGTGAACGGCGGCGACGGTGGTGTTCGGCCGTGTGAGAGAGAGAGCAAGGGAGAGGAGGGAAGAACCGCGGGAGAGTGAGAGAGAGCAGGGGGGAGGGCGTGGCGTCGTCCGGGGCATCGAGCGAGGAGGGGAGGGCAGGCAGGCAGGCGAGCAGGTGGCGTGGCGCGGTGGCGCGCGCGCGCGCCGGCCACACTCCCCTCCCTCTGTCGAGGACGAAGACGACAGAGGAGGGAGGCGGGCTGGGCCGCCTGCTGGCTGGGCCGGCCAGCTGGCTGGGCTGCACAGGGAGGAGCCCAGGTAAGCTTCTCCCTTTTTAATTATTTCTGTTTTCTAATTTCTGACATTTGTTTTGATTTAAATAAAATATTAAATCATTTATTTACCTTATGCCAATTTTTGCAGGAGCTAGATATATTATTCCAGAGCTCCTTTATAATTGGCATAATATTTGGACATATA
>NW_021189407.1:0-1576 GCF_002162155.2 Triticum dicoccoides | reverse complement strand
GCAGCAGGCGGTGATCGGCAACCAGCGGTGTCAAGTAACTCCGAATATTGAGTAAAGCGATTGCCAGGGGAGCGTACGTATACACGGTGTAGAAATATGTGGAGCTGGGTTGGCTATATATGGTAGCAAAAGATTAGCAATAATCAATTCAAAGATGCAATGTTGAATAAACGCTCAACGACGGTACTGTGCTGGTCCTAGGCTAGACCGAACTAGAGACGCGAGCCTAGAACACTAATGAGGTCACGTCGTAGCACAACCAGCATCAATGAAGGATACAAAGTAGCTCTGGACAGCAAGATATAAGTGAAGATCACAACGGCAGTAAAGATAATGATGTGAAACAATAGCCAAGCTGTTTACTGAACAGTGCACAAAACAGATTCCAATCCGAATTCAGGTACGAGATTGATTCTAGATAGATCCAATTTTTTTTTCTTCTCTCTTTTTTTTTCTCACGCTTTTTTTTTCTTTTTCTTCTCCCTCTTTTTCTTATTTTTTCTTTCCTTTTTTCTCTCTTTTTTTTCTTTATCTTCTTTTTCTCCCTCTTTCCAAGACAAACTAGATAAGATGCAGATTGGATCAGGCGAAGATGTGAATGACCTCAACTATGATTATGACAATGAACAGTGCGTAGCACATGGTGGAAATTAATAGATGGGATGGTGGACGGCGGAAGGGATAATGATGCAGGGGCGGCGTGACTAATGTGAACAGAACTCGAAACTCTAAAGGAACTAGACACTAAGACCAGCAACTGACACGACGATGCAACCGATAATTCAACTATGCAAGCAATGAATAGAAAATTGCAAAGGCTCAGACTGGCTTGGATAAAGGATGAACAGATCTAACTTTTTTTTTGTGGCTTTTTCTTGGACAATAGGTAAGAAAAAAATCTAATCTAGGAAAAACTGGAAATTCTCACCGAGCAACCTGAAAACTGATACCACTTGATAGAGGCGGGGGTGTCCCGATCTTTCGATGAGATGATAACTATCGATTTGGTGGAGACGACTTTGACGATCCGACTACAAACGTGCACGACATTGCGCCTTAGCAATCGCTAAACCAATCTCCTGAGGTTACTGACGATGCCGGAAGCACGGTCAGCCTGACCACAAAGGTCTATTCCTGCAAGCAATCGAAGAACGAGCAAGAATATGATAAAGCAATCTGAATATTGCAAATATATATGAGGTATTGATAATGGTGGGGATCCGGAAGCGGTCTTGGTCTGGTCGTTGGACACAAACGAAGTACACGAAGTTGCAATGGCTAACTTTTAACTAAACAAATCCCCAGGAAAAGCTACTAGATGGATCTACTTATATAGGAGCAAGGGGTGGCGGCCAAGGAGGTGGGAGGACGTCCCAAGGCAGCCTAAAACTAAATCTAGGTCGTACAAGGCCAATGGGCCCAAGTGGAGGTGATGTAACACCTTTGGACTTGTAGTTTGACTCGGATTCTGCTGCAGCATCAGATTGTTTCGTCCACAACTCAACGCTCCGGACGAATTTGAAGGTGATTCCAGTTGGGTTGGAAAGTGCACGAAATCTAGTTTCCAACAAAAAAA
>NW_021189406.1:0-8684 GCF_002162155.2 Triticum dicoccoides | reverse complement strand
GAGGGGGAAGAAACAATGAATACAATGCAAACAAATGCATATCGATGCATGACATGACAAGTAACAATGCTAGGTGTGCCCAATCGCGGTAGTAGGTGATACCGACGAAGGGGGAAAACATCCGGGAAAGTATTCCCGGTGTTTCGCGTTTTCGGACCGGTGAACCGGAGGGGGAAAGTTGCGTGTTCGGTATGCTAGGGGTGTGTGGCGGACGAACGGGCTGCGTATCCGGATTCGTCTCGTCGTTCTGAGCAACTTTCATGTAGAAAGTATTTTCATCCGAGTTACGGATTAAAAGATATGATTTTCTAAAGATTATATTAATTTCTGAAATTTAATTAATTAATTATTTAATTCGAAAATGAATTTATGACGTCAGGATGACATAAGAGTGACGTCAGCAGCCAACAGTTCGGTTGACTAGTCAAATTGACATGGGGGACCCACCTGTCATAGACAGTGGGTTAAACAGGGTTCAAACTAATCTAAATTCAGTTATTAAACTACTGGGCCCACCTGTCATTGTCTAATTTAGGTTAACTAAACTAATTTAATTAATTCCTTTTAATTACGGGGGTGGGCCCCACTGGTCAGTGGATGGGGGTTGCCAAGTCAGCAGGGTTGACTGGTCAACCCAGTCAACTGGGGCCCGTGGGGCCCGTTGGCAGTGACCCTGGTGGTAGCCCCAGGTCAGCCACGTCGGATGCCGGCGCCGGAGTTGGCTTTGGCAAGCCAAAACACGGCGGAGGACGCCGGCGAGCCTCGGGATTCTGCCACGGTGGCCCAAAACGGGTGTGGCTACTCCCGTTCGAAAGCTAACGACGTCGCGCGTCGCATGGGGCTACGGGTTGGTCTCGGGGATGACCGGAACCACGCCGGCAAGCAGCGGAGGCGGCGACTCGTACGGGTGGATGTCGGAGACGGCGGAACAGCGGGCTACGGAGCAAAAGAAGAGGCTAGGCAGGCTCTACGTGCGCGGGCGAGCTAAACGGGCACTGGAGCGGGACCATTTGGTCGCCGAAAGCTCGTCGGCGATGAGCTCCCGCGGTGATGGGTTCGGGCACGTACGAGGCGGTGATTACGAGCACGTTGGGGCGAGGAGAAGAGAGCGGAGAGGAAGGAGAGCTCACCGTGGAGCACACAAGAAGGCTCGGTGGCGGTTTAGGAGCTGCAGGGGCGGCGCCGGAGACGAAGAAGATCGATGGCAGCCGGAGAAGGGGACGAAGGGGATCCGATGCTGCAGCGCCTCCGAGCTCCAGCTGAGGCCTCCGGTAGGAGAGGAAGGTGACGGAGGCGTCGACGGACACGCAGGCGCGGCGAGGCGGAGACTGTGGCCGCGCGATTTATGGCGGCGAGGCCATGGCGGCGCTCGGTTGCGGTGGGGAAGGAGGGGGAGATGGATCTGGAGGGGAGAGGGAGAGGCGCGGGGGCCGAGGGCGAGCGTGGGGGCGAGTGGGAGGCGGGATCGAGGAGGCGGGGGGGTGCTGGCGATCTTATCCTCCGTCTCGTCGCCAGCGAGGGGGGTTCGGTTGGGACGCGCCCTGTTCTGTCCCGGGTCGGGGGAACAAGGGAAGGGGACGTGGTGCGGGGGCTGGGCCGGCTGGGCCGGCCAGTCTGGCTGCGGGCCAGGGGGATTGGGCGGTGGTCGTGCGGGTGGGTTGGGCTGTCTGGTCCAGGGGGCTCCTCCCCCCTTTTTAGTTTTTTTTGTAAACTCTTTCTTTTATCTATTTTCCCCTTTTGTTTTATTTAGTTTTAGGGCATCTAGGCATTTTATAAAATGGTGTTTGCTTCACCATAATTACCAGTGCAATATTTGGCAACCCCCGAACATTTTCGCTTTGACTTTTGAAAACTTAGGGTGTTTGTCACTAATTCATATTTTGAATTAGCAATGATTTTGAAATACCACTTGGTTAGCAACAGTAACACTGGTGACATGGCATCATTATAAGAGTTTTACTGTAGCCTAATTATCCGGGCGTTACAAATCTCCTCCACTACAAGAAATCTCGTCCCGAGATTTAGGAGGTAGAAGGAAACAGTGCGGGGTATTCATCACGCAGGCGATCCTCACGTTCCCAAGTGGCTTCATCTTCAGAATGGTGCGACCACTGAACTTTGAGGAACTTGATCGCCTTCTGGCGTGTGCGGCGTTCAGCTTGGTCGAGAATGCGGACCGGATGCTCTTTATAGGAGAGATCCTGTTGCAATTCGAGCACTTCATGATCCACTCCTCGGATCGGGTCCTTGAAGCAACGGCGGAGCTGTGATACATGGAACACATCGTGAACCTGAGAAAGGTTCGGCGGAAGCTCCAGTTGATATGCCACTTTTCCAGCCTCTCGAGAATAGTGAATGGGCCAATATAGCGAGGAGCTAGCTTGCCCTTGATCCCGAAGCGGTGAGCACCCTTCATTGGTGTAACTCGAAGATAGGCCTTTTCGCCAGGTTGATAGACCATGTCTTTATGATGACGGTCATAATTACTCTTTTGGCGTGACTGAGCAGTCTTGAGATTCTCGCGAATAATGCGGACTTGCTCTTCGGCATGTTGGATAATATCCGGACCGAAGAGTGGACGTTCCCCAGTTTCTGACCAGTTCAGAGGGGTTCGGCACTTTCGTCCATATAACACTTCGAAGGGGGCCATCTTCAGACTAGCTTGATAGCTATTATTATAGGAGAACTCAGCATACGGGAGAGATTCCTCCCATTTCTTGCCGAAGGAAATAACACAAGCCCGAAGCATGTCTTCGAGAACTTGGTTGACACGTTCAACTTGCCCTTGTGACTGCGGATGAAACGCAGTGCTGAAGGACAGATGAGTGCCCATAGCTTCTTGGAAACTGGCCCAGAATCTTGAAGTGAATAAACTGCCACGGTCTGAACTGATAACCAGTGGAATACCGTGAAGCGAAACAATTCTGGACATGTAGAGAGTTGCAAGCTGACTAGCAGTGATCGTTTCCTTGACAGCCAGAAAATGTGCAACTTTAGAAAGTCGGTCAATGACGACAAGAATAGCATCATTGCCTTTCTGCGATTTGGGGAATCCAGTGACGAAGTCCATTTCAACATGGTCCCATTTCCATTCAGGAATAGAGATAGGTTGCAGAGTTCCAGTAGGCCTTTGATGTTCTGCTTTGATACGACGGCAAACGTCACACTCAGCAACATAGCGAGCAACGTCTTGCTTCATATTAGACCACCAGAATCTCTGACGAATGTCTTGATACATCTTCGTACTACCAGGATGGATACATAGAGGCGTATCATGAGCTTCTTTCATAACTTTCTGAGTCATATTCAGGTTTTCCTTCTTACACGGCACCACTAGGCGGCCTTTGAAGTACAAGGCGCCATCATCAGCAATAGTGAAGGATGAGGGACTTCCTTCTTTGAGGTCTTGCTTAATCTTGTAGACTTCAGAGTCAAATCCATGCATTGTCTTTATGGTGCCCACGAGATCGGGTTCAACAGCCAGGGTATAGAGGGAACCCTGGGAAACAACACGAAGATTCATCTTGCGGAACTCCAGAGGAGGGGGAGAGAGTGCACCCGGAGGAACAATATGGAGGTTTAGCTTTCTGAATTCTTCAACAAGTGAGGGCTGAACTTTGTGAACCTGGAGATGGTTGCAGTAAGACTTGCGGCTCAAGGCATCAGCCATTACATTAGCCTTGCCTGGTGTATAGGAAATACCCAAATCAAAGTCTGCAACAGTCTCCATCCATCTCTGCTGACGGAGGTTCAGGTCTGGCTGAGTAAACAGATACTTCAGACTTTGGTGGTCAGTGAAGATCTCGCAACGATTACCGAGTAGGTAATGTCGCCACTGTTTTAGCGCATGAATGACAGCAGCAAGTTCGAGGTCGTGAACTGGGTAGTTCTCTTCGTGAGGGCGCAATTGCCGAGAGGCATAAGCAACCACTTTGCGCTCTTGCATTAGGACATAGCCTAACCCTTGACGGGAAGCGTCGCAGTAAATTATGAAGTCCTTCTTAGTATCAGGAGGAGCTAGTACTGGGGCAGAAGTCAACTTGTCTTTGAGTGCCTGGAAACTTTCCTGACATTTACCTGTCCAATGGAACTTGACGCCCTTATGCAACAGGTTAGTCAGAGGCCTGGCAATCTTGGAGAAGTTCTCGACGAATCGACGGCAATAGCTGGCGAGACCGAGAAAACTTCTGACTTGCTTGACATTCTTCGGAGGAGTCCAATCGAGAATAGCCTGAACTCGTTCAGGGTTGACGGCAATACCATCCTTAGAGATGACATGCCCGAGATAGGTTACTTCGGGAAGCCAGAATTCACACTTGGAGAACTTGGCATATAGCTGATGCTCTCGTAGCTTTTCCAGCACAAGACGAAGATGTTCAGCATGTTCTTCTTCACTCTTGGAAAATACCAGGATATCATCCAGATAAACCACGACGAACTTGTCGAGGTAATCCATGAATATATAGTTCATCAGGCGAGAGAAGGTGGCTGGAGCATTGGTTAAGCCGAAAGACATGACGGTGTACTCGTATGAACCATAACGAGTCACAAAGGCGGTCTTGGGGATATCCTCCTCACGAACACGGATCTGGTGGTATCCCAACCTCAAGTCGAGTTTAGAGAAACTGATGAACCAGCCAGTTGATCATACAGATCATTGATCCGAGGAAGAGGATACTTATTCTGAATGGTAGCTTGATTTATAGGACGGTAGTCTTGGACCAATCGGTTTGTCCCATCTTTCTTCTTGACAAAGAGAGAAGGTGCTCCCCAAGGAGAGCAACTTGGGCGAATGAACCCACTTCGAAGAGATTTATCGATTTCCTCCTTAAGCTCAAGGAGTTCATGCGGCGGCATCTTGTAGGGTCGCTTGGCTATAGGAGTGGTGCCTGGTTTCAAGTCGATGACGAATTCGACAGCTCTAGCAGGGGGAATCCCTGGGAGTTCTTCAGGAAAGACGTCGAGGAAGTCACGCACGACGGGAATGTTTTCAATGCCCTCGAGTGGTGCGGCGTTCAATGCATTCAATGCATAGAGCCTTACCTCGGCATTCTTAACCAGATGGGCATTGTAGCTTATTATTTCATCAGAAGGGTGTAGCAGATGGACGGTCTTGGTGGCGCAAACGATAGAAGCAGTATGCGCTTTTAACCAATTCATTCCCAGAATGAGATCAATACTACAGGACTTCAGTACAATGGGAGAGACAAGGAATTCCAGTCCTTCGATTTCTACAGGGACGTCGTTGCAAATCATGGAGGTTCGACATTGGCCCGCAGGAGTGTGTACTAATAGTGAAGCATTCATGTCCTCACATTTAATGTCGTGCAAGCATGCAAAATCTTCTGACATGAATGAATGCGATGCACCTGTATCGAATAAAACAGATGCAGGTACTGAATTTACGAGGAGTGTACCCATCACAGTAGCAGGCTGGTCTTGAGCTTCGTTCAGATCAACGTGGTTGGCATGAACACGACCATAGGACTTGGCATTGTTGTTGCGGGGCTGGTTGTTACCACGACCAGCTGCTGGAAGGGCCAGTTGATTCTGGTTCTGGTTGCATTCCCGAGCACGGTGTCCTGGCTGACCACACCTAAAGCACAGACCATTATTGGGAGTGGGAGCAAGAGCTCGGGGTGGTGGAGCTGGAAGCCTTGGCTGCCTAGTTGGAGCAGCCGGCAGACGAGGTGCAGCATAAGACTGCCTTGGGGCAGGTGCATTTGGACGGTACATGCTGTTCGGGATCCATATCTTACGCTTCTGCGAGGGCGGGCCCGAAGATGAGCCCGTGTCACGGTTGCGCCTTTGAGAGCTCTGGTGCTCCTGCAGACCAGTCTCGACATTGATGGCCTTGTTCACCAAGGTGGCGAAATCGGCAAAGTCATGCACTAGAAGTGCGAGCTTGATGTCAGCTTGAAGGCCTTCACGGAACTTCTCCTGTCTGCGTGCATCAGTTGCAATGTCCTCTTCAGCATAGCGAGACAAGTCCAGAAACTCCCGCTGATAAGCTTCCACAGTTTTGTTGCCCTGTGTGAGGTTGCGGAACTCACGCTTCTTCCTGTCCATGATTCCCTGAGGAATGAAGTAGGCACGGAAGGCAGCCTGAAAGTCTGGCCAGGAGATGATTGTCCCAACTGGCAGAGTACGCCTGTGGCTGTCCCACTATTGCGCTGCGGGTCCCTTTAGAAAGAATGAAGCAAAAGTGACATAGCTGGCAGGGGCTACATCAGCAGACTCCATCTCATAGGTGATGTCACGGAGCCAGTCATCAGCATCAAGCGGCTGGGTTGAGCTGCGGTACACACTTGGGTTGAGGCGTATGAAATCCTGCAGAGTGGTTGTGTTTGGATGCTGGTTCATATTGGGGCGAGGAAACTGAGCCATCATGTTTTCCATGAACTGGCGATTCATCTCAAGCTGTTGGATCATACCAGCCATGTACTCAGGCGGTGGTGGGAAGTTGCCACCACGACCACGACCAGCTGGTCTAACCATCCTGCTAATATATAACAGGGGTAGTTCAGTATTGAGAAATTTGCATAGACAAGAGTCATTCATGATGAAACATGCATAATGAAAGGAGCACGACAGATACCACATAGATAGTCGGCATAACTTACAAAAGGGGTCGGACATAAAGTTCAGTACACAGAGTTCAGTACATAGATTAAGTCATCATAGGCGGCACGCAGGCTCGAGAGTGCATCTAAGACTAATGAGCAAGACTACATCAGTCCCAGGAGGTACTGTGAAGGTAGCTGTAACCTGACAGCTGGTAGTGAGGCAACGGATAGTCCTCCACGTCAGTGGCCTGGGGGCCGCGGATACTCTGGTGTAGAACCCGACGCTCAGGTGGCAGAAGAGGACCAAGTGCGGGAGAGTAGCCTCCCACCTCTGGCCATCCGACACCGTGGGGCATCACGGTCCTGGCTGGGTAGACCGCAGAATGCGGCAGCTGTCCAGACCGGACAAAGGGGTGCAACAGCGTCAGAGCCCTGTAAAGGTGCTGACGAGTGGTGTACAACTCATGGCGAAGAGCTCTGTTAGCTCGGTCCAGCCCATCAGCATGCAGAACCAGGCGCTGATGGTGGAAGGGCTCTCGGGTGACGGTGGAGTAGGCGGCAGTGTAGTAACCCTCCGCACCAACGTCAGATGCGATAGGAATGTGCCTGAAAGGGGAAGTGTCCAATGCCTGATACTCTCCACGAAGACGTGTTAGAGCAGCATGAGCAGCATCGTGGACTGCCATCTCGATGGTCACTCCAACACCATGAGCGGTGTGCAGCACGGTAGTGGACTCATACTCCCGAGAGTAGAGGTGGACGATGGCGCGGTACTGCTCCTGGTTAAAGTCCTGGTACTCCTCGTAGACGGTGTACTCAGGGTGCCAGCGATAACCCAGATAGGTCATCATATCAGCTAGCACAGCAGGTGATCTTGAGGCACCAATGGCCGCAGTGTGGCGCACGACCTGCCTCGCGGGTTCCATCTGAAAACAAAGATGTTTCAATGGAGTCAAATGACAACATGGGCACTATTCAAAATGCTATCCTACAGAATAACTATGGCTTATCCAACTTTGGGGTGAACGTGGTGACGGGATCCTAATGTCAGAGTTAGTAAATTCGTTTAACCCGAGTAGAAAAGAGTTCAGAGTCCCAGAGTAAAGGTCGAGGAGTAAAAGATCCTAGTACCACCCGATGGCGACGTGGGCCCTTAAGGCACACAGCCATGTTAGTAAAAGTTTTGCAATGACTAGACTCGACTTCGGCCAAGGAGTGTGGAAGGGGGATTCCTACAGGCAGTCGGCTCTGATACCAACTTGTGACTCCCCGGTTTAATCATACACTAATCATGCACGCAAATGTGTGCGATCAAGATCAGGGACTCACGGGAAGATATCACAACACAACTCTAAAACATAAATAAGTCATACAAGCATCATAATACAAGCCAGGGGCCTCGAGGGCTCGAATACAGGTGCTCGATCATAGACGAGTTAGCGGAAGCAACAAAATCTGAGTACAGACATAAGTTAAACAAGTTTGCCTTAAGAAGGCTAGCACAAACTGGGATACAGATCGAAAGAAGCGCAGGCCTCCTGCCTGGGATCCTCCTAAACTACTCCAGGTCGTCATCAGCGGGCAGCACGTAGTAGTAGGCACCTCCAGTGTAGTAGGGGTCGTCGTCGACGGTGGCGTCTGGCTCCTGGACTCCAGCATCTGGTTGCGACAACCAGAAAGGAAGGAAAAGGGGAAAAGGGGGGGAGAAAGCAACCGTGAGTACTCATCCAAAGTACTCGCAAGCAAGGAACTACACTACATATGCATGGGTATATGTGTAAGGAGGCCATATCAGTGGACTGAACTGCAGAATGCCAGAATAAGAGGGGGATAGCTAATCCTGTCGAAGACTACACTTCTGGCAGCCTCCGTCTTACAGCATGTAGAAGAGAGTAGACTGAAGTCCTCCAAATAGCATCTCCAAGTAGCATCTCCAAGTAGCATCTCCAGTAGCATCGCATAGCATAATCCTACCCGGCGATCCTCTCCTCGTCGCCCTGTAGAAAAGCGATCACCGGGTTGTATCTGGCACTTGGAAGGGTGTGTTTTATTAAGTATCCGGTTCTAGTTGTCATAAGGTCAAGGTACAACTCCAAGTCGTCCTGTTACCGAAGATCA
>NW_021189405.1:0-1208 GCF_002162155.2 Triticum dicoccoides | reverse complement strand
ACCAATGGGGATTTTCCATGTGTAAAATCATCATTGGCTGGAGGAAACATGTGTCGGCTCACTGTTGGGACAGATGTCATCCACTCATTGGACGGAAGACGCCTATGGTACGTCGACACGTGGCATGGCCCAATAGAGGCCCATTCCTGTGAAAAGGACGGCCCAGTAAAAATTAGCAGGCCAGCCCATATAAGGCCTACTTGTGTCAGGTCCACTTAAGCCCACGGCCCATACGAGATGAGCCAATTCGGCCTGTCAACGGCCCGTTAAAGATTTGACACCATTGCAGCCCATCATCAGTTCGAGCCCGTTAACAGCCCGCTATATATCTGGGCTCAATATCGGCCCGATGAGATTTCGGCCTGTTAACGGCCCGTTTAATGGATGGGCCAATTTTCAGGATGTACATCTTTCGGCCTTTTAGCGATCCATTTAAATGTTGGGCTAGTTTTTGGCCCGGTTTGTCTTTCAGCCTGTTGACGGCCCATAAATCTGATGGGCCATTTGTTGTCGGACCTGAGTTTCGAACTTTTAGCGGCCCATTTAAGTGTTGGGCCAATTTTCTGGCTCGGTGTCACTTTCAGCCTGTTGACGGTCCATAAATCAATTGGCCCATTTTTAGTCGGACCTGAGTTTTGGCCTTTTAGTGACCCATTTAAGTGTTGGGCCAATTCCCGGCCCTGAGTGACTTTCGGCCTGTTAATGGACCATAAATGAGTTGGGCCATTTGTAGTCGGACCTTATTTTTGGCATTTTAACGGCCCATGCCCTTCATGGTCCAATACCAGCCCGGTTTCTCTTTCGTCCTGCTAAAGGCCCACAACACAGTTGGGCCATTTACAATACGACCTGACTTTCGGCCTCTTAGCGGCCCAGGGTCTTCATGGTCCAGTACAAGCCCGCTGTCTCTTTCGGCCTGCTAAAGGCCTACAGTATAGTTGGGCCATATGTAGCCTAAACTTAGTAACGGCCTATTAACAGCCCGTGAAATAAATTGGGGCCACCTGTTGCCCGCTTTGATGTCGGCCTGTTAACGACCCGGGAGGTAAGAGGGCCGACCATTAACTTTCGGCCTAGTAACGGCCCATTAACTTAATGGGCCCACTAAAGTTCGTACATGTCTTTAGGCCAAATTAGATAATTTGAGCCCATTACGACGAGCAATTATGCACAGGACCAAAACTGATCACGCAAAGGTACGGCATACA
>NW_021189404.1:0-1685 GCF_002162155.2 Triticum dicoccoides | reverse complement strand
TCTATTGATCAACGAGCTAGTCAACTAGAAGCTTACTAGGGACATGGTGTTGTCCATGTATCCACACATGTACCTGAGTTTCCTTTCAATACAATTATAGCATGGACAATAAACGATTATCATGAACAAGGAAATATAATAATAATAACTAATTTATCATTGCCTCTAGGGCATATTTCCAACAGTCTCCCACTTGCACTAGAGTCAATAATCTAGTTCACATCGCCATGTGATTAACACTGATAGGTCACATCGCCATGTGACCAACATCCAAAGAGTTTACTAGTGTCTTAAACTAGTTCACATCACCATGTGATTAAGTCTCAATGAGTTATGGGGTTTGATCATGTTTTTCTTGTGAGAGAGGTTTTAGTCAACGGGTCTGCAACATTCAGATCCGTATGTACTTTGCAATTCTCTATGTCATATTGTAAATGTTGCTTCCACGCTCCACTTGGAGTTATTCCAAATGGTTGCTCCACTATACGTATCCGGTTTGCTACTCAGAGTCATTCGGATAGGTGTTAAAGCTTGCATCGACGTAACCCTTTACGCCGAACTCTTTATCACCTCCATAATTGAGAAACATATCCCTATTCCTCTAAGGATAATTTTGACCGCTATCTGGTGATCCACTCGTTGATCACCTTTGTACCCTCTTGCCAGATATGTAGCAAGGCACGCATCAGGTGCGGTACACAGCATAGCATACTATAGAGCCTACGTCTAAGGCATAGGGGACGACCTTCGTCCTTTCTCTCTTTTCTGCCGTGGTCGAACTTTAAGTCTTAACTTCATACCTTACATCTTAGGCAAGAACTCCTTCTTTGACTGATCCATCTTGAACACCTTCAAGATCATGTCAAGGTATGTGCTCATTTGAAAGTACCATTAAGCGTTTTTGATCTATCCTCATAGATCTTGATGCTCAATGTTCAAGTAGCTTAATCCAGGTTTTCTATTAAAAAACACCTTTCAAATAACCCTATATGCTTTCCAGAAATTCTACATCATTTCTGATCAACAATATGTCAACAACATATACTCATCAGAAATTCTATAGTGCTCCCACTCACTTCTTTGGAAATACAAGTTTCTCATGAACTTTGTATAAACCCAAAATCTTTGATCATCTCATCAAAGCGCACATTCCAACTCCGAGATGCTTACTCCAGTCCTTAGAAAGATCGCTCGAGCCAGCATACCTTTTAGCATCCTTAGGATCGACAAAACTTTTCTGACTGTATCACATACAACCTTTCCTTTCGAAAACTGGTAAGGAAACTCGTCTTAACATCCATTTGCCAGATTTCATAAATGCAGCTAATGCTAACATGATTCCGACGGACTTAAGCATCGCTATGGATGAGAAAATCTCATCGCAGTCAACTCCTTGAACTTGTGAAAAACTCTTTGCCACAAGTCTAGCTTCATAGATGGTGACATTACCGTCCACGTCCGTCTTCTTCTTAAAGATCCATTTATCTCAATGGCTTGCCGATCATCGGGCAAGTCCACCAAAGTCCATGCTTTGTTCTGATACATGGATCCTATCTCGGATTTCATGGCTTCTAACCATTTGTTGGAATATGGGCCCACCATTGCTTCTCCATAGCTCGTAGGTTCATTGTTGTCTAGCAACATGACCTTCAAGACAGGATCACCGTACCACTCCGAAGCAGTAC
>NW_021189403.1:0-1352 GCF_002162155.2 Triticum dicoccoides | reverse complement strand
AGGCACCTGCGTGGCAACATGCAGCTTCCAGGCCAAATCAGCAAGCACCTGCGTGGCGGCATGCAGATCTTCATGAAGGCCCTACCACCGTGCCACCTCAACTGCCTGCCTGCCTACATGGCGCTGCATGCATCGCTGGTTTGGGCTCGTGTCGAAGCGAGGCTAAGCAGCGACGGATGGGACGGGCCTCGTTCCCGTCCCCAATAAAGCTAATGGACACCTACGTAGCGCATTTAATGCACTTTGTCCCGTAATGCTGTGCGATAAGCTCATGCACTGTAGGCCTTTCCACCTCCTGTGTGCCACTGTGGCAACCCCTTTTCCCTATAAAAGGAGGCCCGAGGCGACCAGGAGAGGGATTCGGCTTTTTGGGACGGCACAACCACTGTAGCTAGTTCAAAAAGCTCAAGAACACTCGATACATCCACCAAAGCAGGACTAGGGTTTTACGCATCCTCGCGGCCTGAACCTGGGTAAACGGCCCGTGTGCTTGCTCCTAAACCTGCTCTTCTCATGACCCCACACCCGCCGACCGTAGAAGGGATCCCAGTGATCCCATAGGTGTCGTTCTCACCGACAGGTAGTAACTTGATCTGAAGTTTCATGATCATCATCATTAGCTTCCTCAGTAATTGGTGTAGGCATCACGGGAATAGCTTTTTGTCACAACGGTGCATACTCAGGGAGAACACTTATACCTTGAAATTTTAGTAAGGGATCATCTCATAATGCTACCGTCGTACTAAGCAAAAATAAGATGCACAAAATATAAACATCACATGCAATCAAAATATGTGACATGACATGGTCATCATCATCTTGTGCCTTTGATTTCCATCTCCAAAGTATCATCATGATCTCCATCGTCACCGGCATGACACCATGATCTCCATCATCTTGATCTCTATCAACGTTTCGTCACATGGTCGTCTTGCCAACTATTGCTTTTGCAACTATTGCTATCGCATAGCGATAAAGTAAAGCAATTATATGGTGCTTGCATCTTATGCAATAAAGAGACAACCATAAGGCTCCTGCCAGTTGTCGATAACTTTAACAAAATATGATTATCTCATACAACAATTTATATATCATCATGTCTTGACCATATCACATCACAACATGCCCTGCAAAAACAAGTTAGACGTCCTCTACTCTGTTGTTGCAAGTTTTATGTGGCTGCTACTGGCTTAGCAAGAACCGTTCTTACCTACACATCAAAAACCACAACGCGGTATAGTGATTGTTTTTTGATCTTCAGAAAGAACCTTGTTCATTGAATCCAATTCAACTAAAGTTGGAGAAACTGACACCCGTCAGCCACCTGTGTGCAAAGCACATCGGTAGAACCA
>NW_021189402.1:0-1810 GCF_002162155.2 Triticum dicoccoides | reverse complement strand
ATCCTTTGGTTTTGGCAGTGGAGTGTCAGTGAGTTGCATCACTACCTCAGGAATCGCAATCTCAGGTTCTTCAGGCTGAGGAATTTCTGGTTCCTCTTCAGTGGTAGTCTGTGTGTTCAGAGGATCAGCAACAACAGTTTCTTCAGCACTAGCGGCTGGAATTTCTTCATGCACAAATGAGGTGGGATGAGTTTCTTCAGAGCCCATTTGAACGGTTGGTGCAGGGGATTGAGGTATTTGTTGTATTGGGGTGAAGAGTGGAGAATTGGGGTGCTGACTTTCCCAAAAGTCATCATTCATCACAGGCGTTGTGCAGCCAATGTCCACATCTTCATCTTCAATTTCTTCAACGCCAGCCTCTTCAGCTGTGAACTGAGGCATTGGCGAGGAAGCAACAGGCGTTGGAAGGATCGCATCCACTTCAATTTCTTCATCAATCTGCTCTGATGAAGCAGCAGAATGATTTTCTTCATCAGATCCGCTGGGGATCACATATTCTTCACCAAAAGGAACAAGGTCCTTTGATGGCATGGTGGAAATTGAAACAGCATCAATTGGATTTTCTAATGAGCTGGTCATAGGCTTCATTTTCTTTGGAGCTGAAGAATCTGAAGCAGCTGATGCTTTCCTTTTCTTCACTGCAGCTCGCTCTACAGCCTTGGTCTTCCTCACATCTGATGCAGATGGAAGGATAGGAGTTGGTGTAGGCGCAAGAGGAGCTAAGGAATCTGGTTGATTTTCTTCAGCCGCAACTGATGAAGTTTCCCTGACTTCTTCAGTTTCTTGAGGCGCACCACTAGTGGATGCCCTGGTAATTTCTTCAGCGGCTCGAGTGGAGTCATCAACCCTGGAACTAGCATTTTCATCAGCATCCTGAAAGTCATCAGCGGTGCTGACATGTTCTTCAGTTGGCTGAGTAGAAGCTTTAGCTTGAGGAATTTCTTGTTGCGATGGGGCTACAACATTGGTGAACTTCTCAGTTAGTTTCACAAACCTGACTTTGGCTCCTTGCCAATCAGCATAATAAGCATTGAAATCATTGCTGAGGGCTTTAATTTCAGACTGGATCTTGAGGAGTTCATCAGTTGTCATTTTGACAACGTTTTTCCTCAGGAACTTCTCTTTCTTGAACTGAGCCTTCTTGATTTGCCTAGCCTTCTCAAATTTCCATTTCTCTTCAGTGATGAAATGGGTCAGCATGTGACTTTGGCCAGGCGTCAAATGAAAATTAGGCATAGGAGTGTTTGGGTGCTTGTGCCAGAGATCAATGTAATCTAGGATCGCCCTTGGATCCAAAAGTAGTGGCACATTTGTGCATTTGGCTCTAGCGGCCCTTTCTTGTCTGTCTCTTATGATTTCTGCAAGTTCATCATCATCAGCTTCGTCGTCAGATGGCACTTGAGAGGCAACCTGTTTTTTCTTCGGACTTGGCCGAGGACCTCGACCAACCGTTGCCTTTGTCTTCAGCAGAGTGGGGCCTGATGAAGATTTTGGTGCAGCTGAGGAACTCGCTGAGGCACCAGAGGCAATTGAGATGCCTGTAGTCCTTTGGCACGTGGCCAGATGTACAGGTGTTAAGGACTTTGCTGGAGCAGCTGAGGACTTTGGGGGAGGAGCTGAGGATTTTGGAGGAGCAGGAGCAGCATGAGGAACTGGCCATGAGGTCATTAAAGAATCTGGCCGTGAGGGCTTTGAAGATTCTGGCCGTGAGGGCATTGCTGAGGAACTTGGCCGTGAGGGCATAGTTGGTGAAGCACTTGGCTTGCGAGCGGGCTTCTTTGCCATTGATTTTCTAGGCCTAACAGAGGCC
>NW_021189401.1:0-2047 GCF_002162155.2 Triticum dicoccoides | reverse complement strand
AATTTTGGAACGATAACCCTGCTTCCTAAGAAGACAGAGGCTGTGAGAATCGAGCAATTCAGGCCCATATGTCTTCTTAATGTTAGTTTCAAAAAATTTACCAAGGTAGGGACGATTAGGCTCACACAGATTGCACATGCTGTGGTGCAGCCTTCTCAAACTGCTTTCATGCCGGACAGGAACATCCTAGAAGGGGTGGTGGTCCTTCATGAAACGCTCCATGAGATTCACACGAAAAAACTAGATGGAGTTGTTTTCAAGGTGGATTTCGAGAAACCGTACGATAAAGTCAAATGTCCTTTCCTTCAACAGGCATTACGCGTGAAGGGTTTTGATGAAGCTTGGCGACGCCAGGTAGAATCTTTCACGCAGAAAGGGAGTGTTGGAATTAAAGTGAATGATGACATAGGTCATTATTTGCAGACACACAAGGGCCTGAGACAAGGTGATCGAATGTCTCCTATTTTGTTCAACATTGTGGTTGACATGTTGGCAATCCTCATAGTTAGGGCAAAGGAGGCCGGTCAGGTGGGTGGCTTGGTGTCTCATCTAGTTGATGGTGGTGTGTCCATCCTGCAGTACGGTGATGATACAATCATCTTTATGGAGCATGACTTGGCAAAAGCGAGAAATATGAAGCTGGTGTTATGCTTACTTAAACAATTGACCGGCCTGAAAATTAACTTTCATAAAAGCGAGTTGTTCTGTTTTGGTAGAGCCAATGACGAACAAGAGGCTTATAGGCAATTGTTTGGGTGTGAATTGGGGGCTTTACCTTTCACATACCTAGGGATACCCATTCACCATCGTAAGCTGACCAACAGAGAATGGAAGTGCATCGAGGATCGATTTGAGAAGAAACTGAGTTGCTGGAAGGGAAAACTCATGTCATATGGAGGCAGACTGATTCTTACACTAGTAGAAAAACACCTATTAGTCCCGGTTCGTAAGGGCCTTTAGTCCCGGTTCATGAACCGGGACAAATGGGTCGTTACTAATACCTCCCCCCTTTAGTCCCGGTTCTAACACGAACCAGGACAGATGGTCCTCCACGTGGCCGTTGCGCCGAGCCCAGGCAGGGGGGCCTTTGGTCCCGGTTGGTGGCACCAACCGGGACCGAAAGGCATCCACGCATCAGCATTCCAGTGGCTGGGGTTTTTGTTTTTTTTGAAAGGGGGGGTGGGGGTTTTGGGGGTTAATTTAGGTGTTTCATATATTGTGTTAGCTAGCTAATTAATAGAGAGAAGTGTCCTCTCTTACGTCCGTGCTTGGTCAACGCTACGTACTATATACATATAGCCCTCGACACGCTAGCTAGTAAGAAAATGAAGGGAACCATCGAGTACAGAAGTTCGTCATGCATACCGAGAGAAATGATCGATCGACCTCTCCTTCTCCGAGAGATTGGTCGAACAACAAGTTTTCGTATCATGTACGTCCGACGCTACAGGCTACATACATGTACAATATATAAGATCTCTCAATTACAGTACCCTAGCATTTGAAATCAACTTCCACATGGTATTCTCCGGCTTTATTGATGACGTGGTCAAGAAAGAATCCCGCCAATTCCTCTTGAATTGCTTTCATGCGATCTGGTTCTAGGAGTTCATTCCGCATCTGCCACGTCTAATTTGAAGAAGGGGGTTAATTAATACATATATATGAATGAAACTCAACAGAAATGATGGTCTAATAAAATGAAATTGTGAATATTATTAATTGCTTACGCACTTCATATTGTATTTGAGAGTAGCCCCGCTTGTTTTTCAAAGTCGCGGTGTGGATGAACTCGCACACGTAGTATCCACAGAAATCATTCCCTTGTTCCTGCCACAAGCACTTTACGAGAAATAGGGGTCAATCAAACTGATAATAAGCATTATAAATGGCATTGATGAAAGTATAGCTATAGAATCAACGGGAGATGCACACAACTAGCTAGCCAGTAGTACTTACTTTCGGGTATGTATATCGCAGCTCCTTCGGCAGTCCCGGAGCTTCTGCGGTGAACTGTTTCCAAACCCTGCAAGACAAAGAAAATAAT
>NW_021189400.1:0-1231 GCF_002162155.2 Triticum dicoccoides | reverse complement strand
GGTGGCGCACACGAGTCCACATATTCACCATATCAATACACCACTATGGATCTGCTCCCGTCTCCCTACGAGAACGCCATCCATAGCACTCACGCTTATCTTGCGTATTTTAGAGTATCCACTTTCACTTGTCTATGAACTGATATAAGCAACCCAGAAGTCCTTTTCCGCGGACACGGCTATTCGAATAGATGATGTTAACCCTGCAGGGGTGTACTTCTTCACACACGCTCTCACCACTTACCGCCGTTTACACGACATGTACTCGGCAACCTTCAAGCGGAAGCCCAACGTGGGTGTCGGCCACGGCCTGCCTAAACACTCGAGTCTCTAGTCCAGGTTTATCGCCTATTCGGGTTCCATCCATGAGGAGATCCGGCCGGAGTTTCGCTCACAGCCCCAAACGATGTGAACAGGGTTCCCGAGACACCAAACGGGCGCCCGGCACACCGTGCCATGTGCCTACCGCATCACAGCCCACCCCTACGGTCAGCGCTGCGCACGGCCTCCAGCATACTACAAACACCAGAAACTACTTGCAACTCCTGGACAGAGGACAAGGGTGATCAAGAAGCCGAGAGGGTCCATTGGTTTCGGGCCCAATGCGTGGTAGTAGCTGAATCATGGATCACAAACACAGAACTCAGTTCCTGAGGACGGCTGCAATGAGACAACCCACCATGTACTCCTACATGGCCTCTCACCGCTACCTTTACCAAATCGTATTCACACACTTAGCTCACACACAGTAGGACAGGTTCACACGCCTCTGATTCATCCCCAATGAATCCGACCCGACTCAACTCTAAGCAGTAGCAGGCATGACAAACAAACATAAATGAGTAGGCACATCAGGGCTCAAACAACTCCTACTCATGCTAGTGGGTTTCATCTATTTACTGTGGAATGACAGGTCATGCAGAGGATAAAGGGGTTCAGCTACCGCAGCAGGTAACAGATGAATCGTTGTTGTCCTAATGCAGTAAAAGAGAGCAGGAGCGAGAGAGTAGGATTGTATCGAAATGAACAAGGGGGTTTTGCTTGCCTGGCACTTCTGAAGATAACATTGAGTCTTCATCAGTGTCAACGATCACATCATCGGTATCACGTCTATCGAGAGGGGACAAATACCGGCAACACAGAAGGGAACACAATCAATGCAATGCACAATATGATGCATGATCATGACATGGCAATATGAATGTGTTTTGAGCTAATGCAACTAGCAACA
>NW_021189399.1:0-891 GCF_002162155.2 Triticum dicoccoides | reverse complement strand
GAACTCCGGGGTGCGTTTACGTGTCGGTCATAAACACTCACAATTTTGGCCAATTCTCATCCGTTTCGTGCATTATTACTCACCGTTTTGGCGTCCCAGAGCAATTTCCACGATTGACAATCCCCGTAGTGCGTTTGCGTGTCTGTCGTCAACACTCATTGTTTTGGCCAATTCTGACGCGATTCGTGGGCTATTACTCACCATTTAGGGGTCCCGAAGCGATTTCCATAGTTGTTGAACCCTGAGGTGCGTTTACGTGTCGGTCATCAACACTCACTGTTTTGGGGCCCCGGAGTGATTTCCACGATTAACGAACCGCGGGGTGCGTTCACATGTCGGTCATCAATACTAGTAGTTTTGGCCAGTTCTGGCCCGTTGCGTGGACTATTACTCACTGTTTTGGGGCTGCGGAATGATTTCCAAGAGTAACGAACCCCCGAGTGCGCTTACGTGACGGTCATGAACACTCACAATTTTGGCCAATTCTAACGCGTTTTGTGGACTATTAGTCACCGTTTTCTGGTACTGAAGTGATTTCCAAAGTTGTTGAACCCCAAGGCACGCTTACGTGTCAGTCATCAACACTCACAGTATTGGCTGATTCTGGCCCGTTTCATGGACTATTACTCACTGTTTTGGGGCCCTGGAGTGATTTCCACGGTTAACGAACCGCAGGGTGCATTTATGTGTCGGTCATCAACTCTTGCCGTTTTGGACGATTCTGGCCCGTTTCTTGGACAATTACTCTGTTTTTGGGTCCCGGCGTGATTTCCATGATTGACGAACACCGGGGTGCGTTTATGTGTCGGTCATCAACACTCGCAGTTTTGGCCGATTCTGGCCCGTTTCTTAGAGTACTACTTAGTTTTGGGGGTCCCGGACTGATTTCCA
>NW_021189398.1:0-1214 GCF_002162155.2 Triticum dicoccoides | reverse complement strand
ACATGCCACAACACCACCCCGCATGTATGAGGGCCCGGTACGACGCTCCGGTGGCATTGCTACCCCCCCAGGGCCCCCGTCCCGGCTAACCCTGTAGCGTTTGACCACGGGATCTAGCCCTTTGACTTTGCACGGACGGGCTTTGACCAGTGGACCTCTCCACCCGGTTGTGTTAGGTCGGCCCAGAGGAACACTTTGGAGCAACATCCGGGCCAAACCCACAGCTACATCCACTCCGTGTAGACCCGACGCGTCCGTTTCCCCCCTCCAGGTGCCGGCGGCGGCGGCGTCCGTGAGGGGGGGGGGGCACACCCCGGAGACGCGTGCTGGGCGTTTGCAACCGCCTCAACACTTCCAAATTTGTGAGAGGCCGCCTACGCAAGATTTGACGGTATGCTAGCCCCCGGAGGCTGCCGGCCACAGTCGTAGACGTGCGAAGAGCAATCCTAGTAGAGGGAAGTGTTCAGATACTTCTCCATCACAAAAAATTATGAAAAATTACCATCAGTCCTATAGCACATGTGCCCACGTTGTGTAAAAAACTCATGATTTTATTGCGCTCCAAGTATTTAATAATATTCACGCTGCATCGTTACCGCAGAACGTCTACTACCGTTTCATTGCCGTCCGTGAGGGGGGCCACAACTCGGAGAAGCGTGCCGCCTCTTCGGATATGCCACAACACCACCCCGCATGTATGAGGGCCCGGTACGACGCTCCGGTGGCATTGCTACCCCCCAGGGCCCCCGTCCCGGCTAACCCTGTAGCGTTTGACCACGGGATCTAGCCCTTTGACTTTGCACGGACGGGCTTTGACCAGTGGACCTCTCCACCCGGTTGTGTTAGGTCGGCCCAGAGGAACACTTTGGAGCAACATCCGGGCCAAACCCACAGCTACATCCACTCCGTGTAGACCCGACGCGTCCGTTTCCCCCCTCCAGGTGCCGGCGGCTGCGGCATCCGTGAGGGGAGGGGCACACCCCGGAGACGCGTGCTGGGCGTTTGCAACCCCCTCAACACTTCCAGATTTGTGAGAGGCCGCCTACGCAAGATTTGACGGTATGCTAGCCACCGGAGGCCGCCGGCCACAGTCGTAGACGTGCGAAGAGCAATCCGCGTAGAGGGAAGTGTTCAGATACTTCTCCATCACAAAAAATTATGAAAAATTACCATCAGTCCTATAGCACATGTGCCCACGTTGTGAATAAACTCAT